>NC_080426.1:30302793-30575293 GCF_029873635.1 Malania oleifera | reverse complement strand
TCTGCTAAATCTATTTAGCATCATCAATGGTCCAATGGCAAGAAATTGTTTTTTTGTGCATAGAAGAAAAATGGTCAATTATGTATAATCACCTGATCTGATTGTCCCTCGATTTAGAAAGTTCCCTAAATTTATTTAAGGAGCAGCATCAGTGCTTGGTCTCGTGGTTAAAAATTGTTCCTTGTATAAGTTGAGCAGTGATGTGTGTGTTTTTTTTCTTTTTTCTTTTTTTGAAAAAAAAAATTATATGGATAAAAGCAGCTGATAGGGTTAACTCATCACTTCAGGCTGGGGCCTGACTGAATTTAACTTCATATGATGATCATTATTCATTAATTTTTTAAATCAGTGGAGGTTGTATAACATACCTTTTCTACCGTCCTTGGCAATTTGTGTGCCATTTCTGAAAGAAAAGTTGGTCTCGTTAGACAAGACCAATGCACCCAAATCCATGCTAATCCAGTATTCCGGCCACCAGAGTTCTTTGTTTGAATGTTTTCATTTGTGAGTTACTATTATGCTAAAATGCATGCTTGTTCGCTGTATTATTTATTTATCTGGGTATGAGAACATGTTCTGGAAAGCAAAGGAAGGGGAGTTAATTAATCATGATTGGATATGCTCAAAGAAGTGCAGAAAATTAGCAAAGAGAGATTAGGTGCAAGTTGAAAACCATGATGGATAAGGGGTGTATCCTGTGAATAGAAAATCAATTTAGGCACCAATGGGCACACAGGATTGAGCACGGAATTGGAATTGGAATTGGCATTCGGGTGTTGCTAGTTTTTTAATTTGTAATTGTGACTCCCTGCTCAATTCCCAAAAACTCTCCAAGTGCTTGCCACTTTCAGTACAAACCAAACTTGGGCATCTAGGTTTCCAAGCTTACAGTTTTTGGATCCTCAGAGGTTCTTTAAATCAAATGGCTAGTAAAGGCACAATAGAGGGTTTATAATGGGAGGTTCAGAATTAAAATTCTATGCTACCACCATGGTTTTACTTACTTTTTTTTTAGTTTCCCAGTTTTTTCTTTGTTTTTTGTCTGGATTTTTCTAGACTTTACTAAGGAGATGCCTTATTCTCCTGGCTGTATATTCTCAATCTATTAGTGAAATTCTTCTTTTACTATTAAAAAAAACAAAAAAAAAATCCATGCTACCACTACCACCATTGTCAACCACTTCTAGCCTCCATTGCCAAACCACAACTGGCTGCCACCACCAGTGACCATGACTGACCAGTGACCACTATTGATGACCACTGTTTTCTACCACTATCTTCAACCATGTATGAGCCAGCATTGCCAGCGGCTGGCCACCACCATTGTCAAATTATAATTCAGACACAATTCCAATTCTGATGAAAATGGAATTAGAATTACAATCATAAATTCAATTCCAATTCTGCAATCCAAATGGACGATCGTTTTATTTTACATAGAATTTCTAATTGGCAGATATGCTCATGGTCTTAAATTTCCACGAAATTGTCGAAATTTCTGTCGAAATTTCCGATTTCCATCACCCTCGAAATCGAAATGGCAATTGATTTCCGTCTTGCATAATTTCAACGAATCATCCGAAATTTATCGAAATCTCGAAATTTTAGCGAAACTTATTGAAATTTGAACTATGCAATGCAATTTTCCTGGAATGCAAATTAGAGATTTAGAAGTGAAGAGAAATTTCTCTCAATTTATTTTATTTATTTTTTATCGAAACAAAATATCATTACAAGTGCTTTTGAAATTTATGAAGAAGTAAACTTACAATGACATTTTATTTAACCATTCATGTTTTTATCATTATTTGTATAATAAATAATATTTAAATGATTTTTGAATTTCATTTGTATTAACTGATTCACTAAATATGTTTAATGGACATTATCTTACAAATATGTTTGATGCACATATTATATTACAACTTCTCCACCTCATACGCAGCATAGATGTATTTACTTGTAATATATTAGTCCTAAAACTTACATTGTTATGTCTATTAATCATTTCTAAAGCTTTGTAAAAGAATTCCAAGCTTTACTACTTATTTCCATTATTTTTTCAAATCGAAATCGAAATTTTCGTCAAAATTTCCATACTTTTGGAGCTTCGAAATTTGATTCGAAATCGAAATCTAATACCTTGGTTATGCTTGAAGAAATAAGCAATCTTGAGATTTCTTTTTAAAATAATGTCATTTACCAACAGTATCACATCTATAATCAGTTTTTTTAGGCAGGCTCAATGTTCATGGTTTCCAATCCCTTCTTGCAAAGGGAAGAGAATGATGAACTGGATTATTAAAGTTATTCTAGAATTTGGTATGGAAAAAGGTTTCATGATGCTTATACCAATTGGTTGGCAAAGTGAAGTCTGTGGACTGTCATTTACTGAATCAATTGATGGAATATGATTGCATAATCCATACACAATATCTTGTTGTACACTAGGATTTTGTAAAAACAGATTTGTATTTTCTCTTGATTTACATATTTTTTCCTTCTACGGTTGTCTCTAACCTCCCCCCCCCCGAAAAAAAAAAAAACTGCAGCGGACAGGAACAATTTGGAAAAGTTGACGCTTGCAGTCCTCTCACATTTGCCAACTGCAGTTCTGTACGTTCACGATCTGTCTGGAGAATGTGGGATGTCACCTTCTGATCAGGTATTAAGAATCCTTGTGTTTCAAAGATATAGTCAGGACCTTAAACATTATGTTGTGGTGCATACAAAATGAGCATGCATACGTGCACATGCACACTGTGGTTGGGTATCAGTTAGTACCAAGATTGTTTTGATGGATAATAGAATTGAACACTTTCCATGGTATTTTTGGATGCATGCATTTCATTTTTTTTTTTCTTTAAATTTCCTTTCTAAATCACCTTCTGAGAAAGTACTAGTTTCCTATCACAGTATAATATTGCTTCCTGCCATGGGAATCTTTATGCATCATTCTGATTTGCTTACAAGTCCAAATTTTTTTTGAATCTTTTCTAATAGATTTGATGAAGTAATGGTGAGAATAAAACAATATGAAAACCAAGAAACTGCCTTCTGGCTCCAATAGCCAGTGTGTGTATGGTATCTATTTTGTTTTAAATGGATTTCAGATATGGTTCTAAAAATTGGTCATTAGTGCCCTTATGTACAGGTTTCATCACTGCTATTGTGTAAACTGTAGGACAATATCTCTGAAGTGTAATTCACATCTGTAACCCGTCAGCTGCATTACCATAATAACCATTACACCCTATTGCAGGCCATCATGAACTGCTGTAGGCCGTTTCATATTTTTAAAAATTGGCCATTAACCTTTCTGATAACGTTATGGATATAACATCTCATAAGTGTCCTGATGCACGTCTGTATCACCCCGATATGGTTCATTTTGGTGTCTGGCTGTATGCTCTGTTCCAGGTGTCTCCACTACAGTTTGTCATGCCTTCTGGAATTGCTTCAACAATTTTTACACTAATTTTGTACTTTTTGAAGACATTTCCAGCTTTAAAACTCAAGACTGAATTTATAAACTATATTCATCATATTTACTACCAAATACACATTATTTAACTTATAATTGATGATGAACAAACTGTCTGTTATGTATGGGAGCAAAAGACAAAAGTCATATTTTGGATGATTTTTCTTCTACTGGTTAGAAATTATATTTTTAACAGACATCTACATCCTTGAATTGCTAAAAAAATTGGATTCAAACTGAAATATGAAACCAGTTAGTATTAGTAATCTTTGCTTCATTGTCCTCACCACTTATTTTTTGATTCTAGATGTTTGTGATTATGCTATGAAAAAATGTGAAATGTAACTATGTTTTATTATTAATGAGTTCTTAGTTTATATTAGATTTATACTCAAATAAATGGTGGCTAGCAACTACAGCCAGGAGGATTTTCTCCCTTCAGTAACAAAAGAACAAATATGATATTCAGCATGTTTAACATATGCTTTGTAACTTGATCTACAATTTTGGTGATAATCATTTAAGATATTAGTATGCAAGATTTTGTAGTAAAACATGCGAAATATAAGTTTAACCAAAGTTGTCGAGTAGGATTCCAAATCTTAGTTTTGCGAATCAAGAATTGAGAATCAAACTGTAAGGCCGCACAAATTCTAAAAATCTGCTGTAGAATAAATGTATATATATATCTAAAACAAACAAGATACATTAAAATGAAATATATTGATGAAAATTGAATGATCATGTAAGCCAATATATGCACATAAACATCTAGGTGTGGATGAAAAACATACTATTTATTAGAAAGTTGAAAAAGTAAGGTATCCCACTTTTGAAATGTTGAACATCAAAATGTCTCCATATTTAAACACTTCTAGAATAAATTATTCTTGAGAATCAACTGGATGGAGATTTATGGAATTGTCAAACTCTAGAAAGAAGTTAGGAAACTAAAATTTTGAAAACAATTCAAAATAGATAAAAGTAGAAAGATTTTGTCTATTTTGATTATTAAGTCACTTGGAAAAAGACATTGTTTATTTTGCATTAAAAATTAGTTAATTTTTAGATTTTTAAAGGGAGGCACTATTATGGCCTCCAAAAAATACCACTTGCACTACGCTTTTTTTTTTTCCTTGACATAATGAAATAACAAATTTGACCCCTCTTTTTTTATCTTTTTTGAAAATTAAGAATCAAGGGGTAAAATTTTCATTTAATAAATTAAAAGATAAATGTGGAATGCCAATAGTGTCTCCTTTTTAAAATAATTGGGCTTGATAGGAAACCAACTGGATCTATTGGAGATGAGTCGTATGTAAATGGTTATTGAATCGCAAATCAGAAGATTTGAATCATGAATCTCTAAGATTCAAATTGAGAATTGTATGATTCAAGGTCAATTCTTGGTAATTCGATTGGCCTACTGGATTCAAATTGGTAGGCTAGTGAATCAAGTCAATCGTACAATTCAAATCGAAGTAAGATTATAGCAACTGCAGTTTAACAAGTTTTCTAATCTCATAAACACTACATCCATTACACATTGTGTAACATCTGAAATGACTGCAACTGCTAATCCGCTGCCATAATCATATCGTGGTCTGCCACCATTTTTTAAAACTATGGGCTGTTTTAGACTGACTGTGAATTGCTTAAAATAAATTTCTACACTAATTTCGTATTTTTTATTTTTAGAAAAACATGCTTTTTCTCGCAAAAATGCAAGGTAAGGCTGCGTACTATAGACCCATTGTGGTCCGCCCCTTCCCCAAACCCCGCATACGCGGGAGCTTTGTGCACCGGGCTACCTCCTTTTTTTTTTTTTTATGCTTTTTCTATAAATTGAAAATAGTATCTGTAAACCATATTAATTCTATTTGCTACAAATAGTCAGGAATGAAACGCAAAAATTAAGATTAAACTAATGGAGGTATGCAAACCATCTTTTACATGGAAGAGTGAAAATTGTATTTTGGAAAAAAAATCTTTTATTGGTTAAAAATTAATGTTTGTGGTACACCACCCCCCCCCCCCCACCCAACCCCCGGAAGAACAAAAAAAAAAGGAACAAAAAAAAGAATACTTCAATGTGAAGACTGGTGCCCTCCATTCTTTGATCCATATTTTGTATGCTTAATTAAATGTTTGTATGTTTATGTGATTATTCAATGAGTTATGAAATATGAAAATGTTCTGTTGTTTATGTTTCATTATTTTTATGATTCCTTAATTTATATTACATATACTCTTTAAAATAGTGAGCTACAAATATAAGGCCTTTTGCCCCACTTAGTGACAAGAAAACCAATGTAACATTCAACGTTTTTAGTAATTGTTATATGTAAGTTGATTTAAAATTTGATAAAAAACATTTTAACACATCAGTTTGTAAGATTCAGGAGTCAAAACATGTGATTCTATATGTTTTCAAACAACTTTTCTAATATGATAATGAATTTATGAATGTGGTATTCGTTTGACATTATGAAACATAAAACGACTGCTACTGTTGAATTACAACTGTGAAAAGTGTGGACTGCCACCATTTTTAGAACTATAATTTAAGATGTGCTGCTGTTTCAGTTCCTTATTTTCATTGTTGGTGATTTCTCCTTTATTTATCCTCTTTCTTAATAATTTGAGGCATGTTGCTTAGCAAGTGTAGTGGAAAAAAAAAAAAAACCTCTTTTATGCCAATTACTTGGTCATTATTTATATGAATTCTTCTTGTCCATGACTCCATGCATCTGTTTTTAGAGCCATGTCTTCTGACAAATCATAGGCCAAATCTTTTTTCTCCCTGTTGATTCATTCTTAACTTTTGAAGTTGAACTGAAATTGTAATCTGCATTACGACATTTAAAAAAATCAAAATCCTTGTCTGTTTGACTGTCTGTACCCTGGCATTACTTTTTCATTGTCATGAAGGAGCATCTGTTGGCCACAAAACTGATACAAGCAAAGGTTTTGTTTGTTCAGATGAATGTCATTTCTTCCAAAGCAGAGACTTGTTACTGTTGGATAACTTTTTAGGTGGTCTGATTCTATATCTATCCAATGGTAGCTGAATTTTTTTATTTGGGGAATATTCTCTGGATTTTTGTATTTTTTATATTTATCTAGAGAACGTTTTTCTAAATTCAGTGGAAGCTGTTTTATAGCAGTGATGCAGAAGCCTAAAGGGTCAGTCATAGGAAAGCCTTTTTCCCTTTAAATAGAGAGACATGAATTTTTTTTTGACAAACAAAACCTCATCTTTGCTTAATTGTTATGCCATACAAAGGAAAAGAAATTACCTTTTAGGAGTTGCGATTGAGATGGTGTTTTTTTCCCCCCTGATAACAAAAGAAGATGAATCCATTAGAATAGAAAGAACATATACAGAGGAGAGTAAGAAATCCTCGTAAACAAAATGAAGAAAAAAAATAAAAAATAAAAATAAAAAACAGCCACTCACTAATAAAGCTAGCCAATCCCATTGAATATTGAAAAACCTTACTCCTTTAAAACAATCAGCAGCAGCACCCCAAAGCAAGGCTATATGATGAAGCTTCTCCCATAACAAACAGGAATCCTGCTTTTTCCTGGGCATTTGTTCCGACCATAAACCCCACTGAACAGCAAAAACTGTACACTTCAAAACATCTGCTTCCTTCTACCAGAACCAGAAAAGGGGATGACCAACAATTCCTCCACCTTACGGACAAATCTAAATCGCTCCCAGGAGATCAAAAAGCTTATTCCAAATATTCTAACCAATAGTCCAATGCAAAAATGGAGAGCTGTTTCTGAACTATCAAGACATGAAGAACATGCAATGGGAGAAAGTGTCTTTGAAGGTCTCATTCTCTGCAACAGATTGTTGGCATTCCACTATGAAGACCAATCAACCAAATAAAAGCCTTGATTTTGAAGGAACTTTGGCCTCCAAGTAGATTTTTGGAGCAGAAAGGAGATGTTAGCATTAGTCAATAGATTAAAGAAAGATTTGTGAGAATAAACCCCTGAAGAATCTAAAGAACAACAACACGATTATCCCTGCTGACGGAAGGACGACAATTCTCCAATACCAAAGAAGAAAGCTCCTCCACCTCCATATCATTTCAGAGTTCTGTGAAAATGGAAATCCCAGGAACACAAATCACCTCCAGAAATAAAAAAAGAGATGACATCACTATGCCCAGAAGACAAGCAATAAGACGAGGAAAAGATAAAGACAGTGGGTATTGCCCACCCAAATATCTTTCTCGAAGAAGAATTCAAGAACAATTACCCAAAACAAAATTAGTATGAGGAATGAAGATGGGGGTAAATTTGAGAAATACACCTCCACAGGCTTTTAGAAGAACATCTAATCCCCAAATTAGCATCCCACCCATTCACATGCAAGCCAAATCTTAAGTTTTATAGTCTTAATTTCCTTAGCCGAGGATTCTTATCCCCAAGAAGGATTTGCCCTCAAAATCTTCGAAATGAAGGTGTATTTTGTAAAAGCATAGTTGCTATCATCTCTAGTCTGTCTCCCATCTGGGAAAAGCTCCTTTAACTAACTACTTTGCGTACTGAATTGGTTTTCTGGTTGATTCCAATGGTTAATGCAGTACATCATATACAAAGAAATAAGAGAAAGGTTCAGCAATCATCTTTGGCTTGATGTTGTCTCCAAGTGTGATCTGCTGCAAAATTCTCCTGTTGTCTTCGTCACAGAGGATGGGGATTCTGATCATCTTGAGTTGGCAAGGTACCGGAAAATGGGACCAAATGGAGCCATCCATGTATCAGTAAAGGATGAAGCAGGACTCAGTGAGGTGATTTCTTCTTTTATTTTTTCTTTAAAAAAAATTCCCTACTTGGTCAAATTCTGGTCTTTATAGCCTGCAGGGAAGACCAGTTGAAATGGGATTCTCTTCCTTTTGCCTCTGTGCCATCTCCATTGCATGTGGTGCAACTTGGGAGATTTATTGGCTTTTATATATGTTTCTCCATTCATGGATACTGAAGTTGAAATTAGAGAATTATGACAGAATGGCGTGCTTTAATATTTACATTTAATTTTTCAATATGTGAACTGTTGATGTCGCTGAATTTCATCTTTGGATTGGTCGTCTATGTACTACTGTTGAGAAATTTCAAAATCTTTTGTTGAAATTATTACAAAAGATAATAATATTTCTTATATATCCCTTGTTATTTAAGAGCTGTTATGATTCATGTTTTTACTAGCATTTGCTGCTTTTCTGCTCAATGAAATCCATTATTGGATTCTCCCCCCTGTTTTTGTAATTCTTGTTGAAATTTCTTGCCACTTTGGTTTCCTAACTTGTTCCCCGATGTCAATTCAGAAGTAATGTTTGTCCCTTGCAGCTGAAGGGTAGAGTGCATGAGCTTCTGATTTCTCAGAAGGCCAGGATTCAAGCTCCATAGAGCAACCTAAAAAATCAAGTTCTTACTTGAGGGATTCCTTGATTCCTGAGAGAACAAGCTGTTGTGAATATTTATAGTCAAAGAATTGATGGCTCACATCATTTTGACAATACCCAAGGATATTGAGCTGACTTGAGTCCCATAAGCTGGCCGAAAACTGCCCGAGGCCATCACCATTTGGATGCCTGCCAAATACTTCACACTTCCTTTTGGGCTCATATACAGTGGCATTGATGCAATGCACACAGCTCAGTTGATGACAGGATGGAGTCAAATTTACCGATCTTCAGATGTTGTGGCGCCAATACTGTACTTTCATTAGCTAACCATCTTTGAGTTTATGGCATAGTTTTTGTATTTCCATCTCTTCGGCTGTTGTTATTGGGCTCAGCTTGTGAATGAGCTGGAAATCTGGGACGGTACACTTTGCAAGTGATGTGTGGAGACCAGCTGGAGTCTATTGACCGGCTACCATTTGCTCATTTCATGGTTATAATTGATCAATTTCGGTATTGCCTTGCTCATCTGAGGGTTATTTATCAAACTACCGTGGGTGCTATGCAAATTAACAGTTGTTCCCCCTGGACTTGTTGCTGCATTATTTGACTTTGCTTAGGGACTTGTTATCTTTTGGTTCCAAATTCTGTCAATCTTTATGATGCTGTTTAACCATGTTTTTTCTTTTTCATTAAACTAAAAGGATCTGTATACATATATTATGTAAAATTTTGGGTAGATGATTGTGCTATGTTTGCATCAATGGAATATGTTTAAGATGTGAAATCTATTCAATTCTCTGTACCCAGAATCAGTTTGCTCTATAAGATCACAGCAGTGTACACAGGAAAATTGGAGGGCAACGATTCTTGAGCTGATAACCAAAGTGTTGCTGGTGAGAAAAAATGCTTCAGGCCATTTTATTGGTTATTTAAAAGCAGTCTATGTTTGCGATTGATTTGCATAGACTAGCCCCGATTCTGGACATTATGTTCCAATAAACCTCAAAATACCATTTTTTTTTTAAAGAATATTTTTCTTCTTGAATAATATTTTAAAATATCATTTTTTTTTTTTTTTTTTTGAGTAGAGCTACCAATTTCTCTCTTCTTTTTTCTACAAGGATAGCAAAACAGCATCAAAACTATTCTCCAAGGTTTCACATTTTTTATATTTTTATCTTTCTTTCACATCTTGTTTGTCCTTGGAATGAGCGATTTTTGAATAGCCTCCATATACTTGCATCTAGGAAGGTTTAATGTAATAATTTTGGCCTCAATCTGGCAAAACATTGGGCACTCAAGCCTATTAAATTTCATGATTTTGTCCAAACAATGAGGGTCTCACAAAGTTGAGCCCTTCCAATCTCCACCCTTGTATGTGTGACCGACACCTGAAAATATGATCCACTCACATGATAATATGTACCTAGCTAATTATTGGCGCATGGTTCAAATTTGAATCTCTAACAGGACTCAACTTGGTCCTACTTAAGTCAAACTCAAACCACTCAAGTAAATAAATGAAGTTCAAATTTTGAAATACTGTTCACAAGCCTACTTGACATGTTGAGCCTTTTATTTTTATTTGAACTCGAATATATATATTTAAATAAAAAGTTGAAGTTTAAAAATTTTGATATTGATTAAATTTGAGCCTATTTTTGAATTCAACATTAACCTCTTATCTATTGTGGGATGGGTACTGCATATTATCTGTAGCTGTGCACAAGCTCTCTTGCTTGTGAACTTGCTTCGAAGACTGCCATACCATGTAGGTTTGTCAGCTTGAAAGGGGGTATAAATGTATGATTCCATTGGGATGAAGTGTAATACTATAGACCTAGCAGTTTTCCAAGCATCTTCTTGTGATTGAATAAGATATTCAAAAAACAAACCCAGCTGCCCCAAAAACCAAAAAAAAAACCAAACGTAGTGTAGACCTTTAGAAGTAGGGGGTACCCTTGAAGATAATTTCCTAGCATGAGAAGAACTAGTTTTGGCTTTGTCAATCTCGCAAGTCTCCAATCTTTAGATGTTCCATACTCTCATCCAATGGACTTCTTCCTCGCTTTCAGCGAGCAATTCCTGGTCACCCAATACACAACTAACGTGCTGAGGGTTCACTGGAAAAAGGCTGCATCTAATCTGGGTTAGCTACTAGTTGTTCCCTTGTGCTACAAATTCCTTGCCCGGAATCAGAACAAATGACCATGTAAGTATATACTGGTTTAGTAATGGTGAAAGGTAATATAGAATACTTCTGCAAGATCTAGAAATGAGCTTCTCTGTTCTGCTTTTTGACAAATTGGGCGTGTCATTAAAATCCCCAGACACAAGCCTGGGTAGACCAACATATATTTACTTCCAAAAAGTTCGAAAAAAAGAAAAACATAAACTGGGTATGGAACAGTGAGTCAACAATAATACCCAAGGTTAGATTGTCATCAACTCACTTAACATCATTAAACATGAGATCATTTATTTGGTTGATGCCAATATCAAAAATGGGATCAATGGGCTGCTCATCTCCTTCCACTGAAGGTGTAGAGCTCAGAGGCTCCCTACTAAATTCATCTGCAGAACAAAATATCACAGAATCAAAATTAAGACGCTACAAGGAGTAAGCAAGGTATGAAAATTCTCCTAAATTGACAAATATATTTCAAGCTTAAACAGATTTTATTAGAAGGAGAAAATTAAAAATGAAACCGTCTAAAGTTCGAGAAAATCCTAGGATGGATCTCTTGAAAGGCAAGTTAAGACTTACCAAACATTGTGTTTAAGGAATTTGGTGGAGGGGTTGCAATGAAATTGAGACCAATGTAAAAACCCAATGCTGAAACTACTGTCACCATAACATAAGCTGGCACCGCCAATGCCCAATACCTAAGAAAGCAAATATCAATTTAGCAATTTGTTACCAAATCAAAATCCAAAAAGAAATAATACCACCTAGGATACCACTAGTTTGAATGAGTTTTCTAGGCGACTTTTTGGCTCAAATCCAAACTCATAGATTTCAAATTTGAAGGCAATTATTTTTCAATTCAAAGTTGCCAAATATTTCTTAATTATTAGTTAACATAATGCACCAAAACAGCAAAAAAATTTCAAATTCTTCCATGGATTTTTTTTTTCTTTACCATTGCTGTCACCTCAGCTTCAGCCTCTGTAATAATAATAATAATAATAATAATAACAACGACAATGACAATGACAACAACAACAACATTCATTTAGGTTCAATTAGATTCAAGCACATTCTAACCAATTTTGCATAACGAAACCATATTTTAAAGTTGTCATAAATTTGAAGGTTTTACATGAAAAATTTTATTTTGCCAAGGAAGCAGAAATGTTTCCCCAATATTTGACTTGGCAAAGAAAATTTTCAATGCACCATTATTTTTTAAAAAATAAGAGCTTACCAAATACCAAGAATTTCCTTATGTGAAAAAGAAAAGCATACAGCCGATTCATTTTTGCTAGCTACAGCCCAAGAATGCAAACAAAAGAATGAAAACCAATTTGCTGACCTGCTAGGATAGTAATTAATCCCAATTGAATGTAGCCAAGGTTCAGGAACATATGCCCATATAAAGAATATAACTGCTTGCAGAAAATAAGCTTGGTCATGTATCAGAACTTACCAGATGGTCCATATCACAAAGTATTTTTTTCTAATCCATCTAATGAAATGCTAAAAAGGAACAAATATCCCAAAGGACATATAGTACACTAGTCAAACACATCTGAGAGACTAAGCTCCGTATAAGTAATGAAAATATTACTCAACATGATAAAGCAGTCGGACTAGGAACAAAATTATTGCAACGTGTTTGGTAAGATGGATTTTGAGTCTCGGATTTGAAAGAAATTTAATGCAATTTTATATTACATTTTGTTCAATTCACACAAATTCAAATCCAAGGTCCAAAATCCATGCTCCCAAACATAAGGTAAGGGAATTCAACAGGATAGGAGCAATAAGCAAATGAGGCTATGGTATGACAACAATGGAACAACACTTTCTGTCCTGTTTGGTTCACATAATGGAATGAGGTGGAAATGGAATGGAATAAAAAAAGAAGAATAAGAAGAAATCAAGTGATAAATTCAATTCCTTCTTACCAAACGTGCATTTTTCTTTTTAAAAAAGATTTTTCATAAGCCCCAGCAGCTTTCAGTTTGTTTTCTGTTTTCCAATTGACATACAAATTTTAAGGGCTGCAAGGCTGAGACAAGGACTTACGAAATCTAAAACTACGAAGGAAACATATGCATTGTTGCTTAATTATGAAATTATCTATTAATATATAACTAAAGCAACTTCAAGTTCGTCTAGATTCATGGAGATAGTGAGAAAGCACACTGCATATATTCTAAAGGCAAGAGATTAGGAGGCAGACCTGTAGCAACAACCGTGGTTATGGAACCCACAAAGCCATAAACTTCAGAAGTCTTGGGACCATGGTCTCCAGACAAGCCAAAACCAGAAGCCTTATCATCTGGGTCAGAAACGAACACGGTTGCTCTCCTCCTTTTATTAAAACTGAGGATCCTTCTGGGGCTACTGACAGAACGAAGATCTGCCATGGATTACCCTGCTCTTTCAATGTGCCAGCCTTCTTCTACTAGATGGCTGCCAAGTCCCAATAGCTACTGGCTGCGCAGCCAAACAAACACCAAATGATCAATGATGGCTTTTTCTGCAGAAGGAGGAAATCAGATATCCTAATGCATTCATTATGCCTTCAATTTCTCATGAAACTGTTTTCTAAAAACAAATTTTTGATAATTTCTTTCACTCCAGTAAAATTAAAAACAGAATGAAAAAAAACCAAGCAAAGAAGAAGAGAAGAGCGGAAAAAAGGATGAAAGCGAAAGGAGGAAAACGAAATAGAGGACCAATTACGAAGCGGAATTTAGCAGAGAGAGAGAGAGAGAGCTGATGTGATCCTCAAATATCAATGGCTGGTGAGTGGGGTTTAGAAGGAGCCCTAGACCTGATCTTGTTGAATCCAGAGTCGGAAAAATGCAGAGACTTTATCCTCAATTCTCCCGGTAGATTGTTCGGAATTGGAACTCGAAATGCAAGAGAGTGCGGGGATTCTACTTCTTTCACTCCGACGTTGGAAGGAGGGAGGAGAGAAGGACGGAAGAGACAGCGACGAGGAGGCCGCTGGACCGTAAAAAAGGAGCATAGAGCTTTAACGGCGACATGCAACTGGTCTCCAGCTGATCAGCGAAACCCGGGAGCGAACCAGGTGATTCGGTCCGAACCCATTAATTAAGTGGCCGGTTCGGCTGACAGTCCCAACTTGAAAATAATTAATAAGTAAAATCATTTAAGCATTAAATCATAAATAATTAATTAAATATTTGAAATAATTTTGTAGTAATTATTTATTCTAGATAAATTATACAAGAGCCAAAATCGTAAAATCCAATTGGCAATCTGTGTTGACAATTTAAATAAATTTTTTTAAATAATTTGAACACAAATTCATGCAATTTGAGTCGGGAAAAAAAGGGTCGTAGAAAGTGATTAACTGTGGAATAATTAATTAGGGATAACTTTAATCGATTGACGGCTACTACATTAATGTCATGTTAATTTGGCAATAAGTACAGGTTGATTAGGAAGTACGAAGAACTGTACGTGATGGGTGTTGGCCTGGCCTTGTAATGACAAAAATCATTCCCAATTAATTATCAAAAACAACTAATCATATAATTAACAAATGATGAGAGATTGAATTATATATGTGTGTTTGGACGTGGCAACTCTTGGTTATTAGGGATTTCGTTTTGGATTACTTTGATGGGAAGAACATGTACAATATCCGGTACAATATTTTTGAAAAAAAAAAAGACAAGTTTTTCAAATTGAAATTGTTATTTCATTAGATGTCTATTAAATCAGCCATGGGCGACAAAACTGCTAGACTTTTTATTTTTTTTTAGTTAAAAAAATAATTATATTATTTTTCATTATTGCATCCTTTTATTCGGTAGAAAAGATGAACAATAGAAGAAGTATTTTAAAATCTTTTTTAAAAAATAAAACTATCTAATAGAGGATCTCCTCCTTAAAAAGATATAATTTTTTGCTTTGGTTTTGCAACCCATATAGTTTTCAAAACCTTTTTCGTTCCTAATTTTTAATTTTTCAAAGACTTATAAAAGCTTTATCTTATTTTTAAATTTTTTAAAATTCATTTTAAAAAAATAAAAAATAAAGAGTTTATTTAAATAAGTAAAATAATTTTTTTTAACTTTTTTAATTTTAAAATGGACATAAATTTTTTTTATTTTTTATATTCAATAATATCTAAAATTATGAATTTTGAGATTTGAATTTAAATTTTTTTAAATTTAAAAGAAATTTTATTCATAATCCATTTAAATTAAAGTTGAAGATCGAACTCCATGCTTCCATATATAAAGTAAAATTTTAAAATTTTAAAAATAATGAAAAGATGTTTTTCAACTTTTTTTAATATAAATTTTTTTAAAAAATAAAAAATAATATAACATTTTGATAATTTTTTAAAAATAAAAAATAAAACTGTTTTCACAAATATACAACACCCAAACTATTTATTGGTGTTCATTTACTTCATACAAATGTTATAAAAATATTTAATTAACTATTTTTTTTTATAATTTTTTAAAAATTAATATGAAAAATAAGAACTGATATTCAAAATCAAATACGACATTAATATTTTTTAAAAATTACACAAAATTGACTTAATTTCTAGAAAATAAAATTTACCGTAGATTTAAGAACAAGAATTTCGAGTGTCCCACTAAAACAAGATATAATTTAAAATAATATTCTTTTCAAATCTCCAAATTTCAAAATCCATCCATCATTTCAAAAACTGTCTTACAACACAAGATGAAGGGCTCACAAGCCCTTATTTTTCCTGAGCTCATTGATCTTCTCTGTTATTTTCATTTCAGACTTTTAATTTTAAATATGAACACAATTTACTACTACACTCATTTATTGACATATACGCCAAAGGGCTATTTTTGAAGAACAAAAATCATACTAAGTATCAAATGAATAGTAAATGTAACCATTAGTCCTGCCCACTAATTTAACAATCTGAAAAGCAAAACTTAAATAATTTCCAACTATTTGTGAACCGCGTTGCAATGATATCATCTTCATCAAGTAGTCAAACAAAACCCATGGTGTCCCTCCAAGATTTCTCAGCGCCCTTGTCGAAGCCATCGACAAAGGTTTTCTATTTGGACAGAAATTCAAGGTTAAAACAGAGCAGCTCTGCTATTCTGATAGCGATTTCATGTTGAAATCACTGCCCCTTCCACTCAAATCACATCAAATGCCCTGTCAAACCCTCCATATCTCAAGTTTCAAATTCCCATTTCAGGATTCTCCATTACAAACAAGACATAATGTAGTTCTTTTTATTTTGTAAAATTCTAAAAACACAACAACATTTCAACTGGCACGGGGATATAATGTTACTTGATTTATTATATAACTGTAGTCCATCACCTGCTCTAAATCATCGTATTTTGAGACTTGACCGGGACTGCCGTGTGACCTCATTCAGTTTGTTAAGATAGACCTTAGGTAGCCGCCATCATCGGAAGCCGCTGGAGAAGAGTACTGTCAACTGAAGTTTTGAGAAAGAACCTGGGATTTGACAAGTTCACCTTTTGTTAAGATTATGAGTGGGAGGAGGGAAGGGGAAGGCGTGCGCAGGAGAATAACAGATAACATACAGATTGGAACAGGCAAGATTATTTTATAGGGCAGAGCAACTTGCGTGTGACATAAATGCAATGGCGAGTCATGCATAAATTAAATAGAAGGAGACTTTATCTATCAAAAACACAAAATATAAATGACACCTGCAATTAAAAATATCAAGACTAGCTTGCCTCTGATATTAATGGTTTGGCATGCTCTTCCCACTCGGACGCCCACCTTGCAGAAGACCCCATTTTCAAGGCACCATTTCTCAACACCTTAAGAGCATCACATTCATCTGGAAAACCCTTCAATAGCATCTGCAAATGTTCACCAATTTTTGAAAACATAAAACTCTTCCCAAGCCAGAACAGAAATACAACAGGGGAGTATAAATGACGTGTCCACAATACACTAAGCAAACAATTACTTAATTAGACAGCTTCCATCAATAGTTTTAAAGACTAAACAGCCCCATGCCCTACCCCTCAAAAAAATGCTTCAGATGATATGTCACAGCCCTTGATATGGTTCTATGCGTATATGCAAGGAACGGTGATTGGCAACCTATTGAGTCTTTAGACATTATACAAGATTAAAAGTGAAAATCTTAAGGAAGCCACGAGGCCAACAATGCATTATACCATGAAAAGATGGATGTGGATGTATTTATTATATAAGAAAACTTAACAAAAGCTGAAGCCAGAAAAGTTGAAGGGAGCAACAAGGAAAACATAAATGATAGTTGCACAGATGCTTCAATCATCAGAGCAAATGACCACATATGTAAGGAATAGTTACTTGATCAAATGAATGTGCTACAAGGAGGAAATGCTCAAAAACGACAGGAGCTAAAGTCGCATGAAAGGTCGGGAGGGCCTACAATTTCAACAAGTGATCTGATCCATGCTAGAGTTTAGTGGCCAAAAAAAAAAAGAGATTACTGTAATGTGTTCAGATCTAAGCCTCCAATTAGGTGACCAGTATCCTTTTCTTAATAACCTGTACAAGAGAGCAATACATATAAATCAGAAATGGATATCCATAATTGACTTTTTCCCACTCCAATAGATCATGCACAAGGAGGGTGAGGTTGAAAGTGGTGGAACATAATCAAAGTGAAATGTACAGAAGTAGGCCCACCGCTCACCATGTTTGACAACAAAATATTTGGGCAGTTAGAAGCAAAAATCTGCTGACGGGGATATTTTAAAAAGTAGAGGTCAAAACTACCCAGCTAAAAAAAACACCATTACAACAGTAGTATCAACCACGGTCTTAAATTTCCATGAAATTGTCGAAATTTCCATTGAAATTTCCGATTTCTATCACCCTCGAAATCAAAATGGCAGTCGATTTCCATCTTGCATAATTTCCATCGAAATCTCAACAAATCATCCGAAATTTATCGAAATCTAAAAATTTTAGCGAAACTTGTCGAAATTTTAACCATACGATGAAATTTCGTTATAATTCAAATGAGAAATTTAGGTGTAAAGTGAAATTTCTATCTTAATTTATTTTATTTATTTTATCGAAACAAAAGATTATTCCAAGTGCTTTTGAAATAATATGAAAAAATAAACTTACAGTAACAGTTTATTTAACCATTCATGTCTAAACTATAATTATTTGTATAATAAATAATATTTAAATGATTTATGAATTTCATTTGTATTAAATAAATATATTTAATGTACATTATCTTACAAATATGTTTGATACACATACTATTTTACAGCTATCCACCTCATACAAAACATAGATGTAGTTAATTTGTAATATATTAGTCCTAAAACTTATATTATTATGCTTGTTAACCATTTCTGAAGTTTCACAAAGAATTCCATGCTTTACCACAAATTTCCGTTATTTTTTCAAATCGAAATTGAAATTGACATTGAAATCAAAATTTCCGTACATTTGGAGCTTCGAAATTTGAATCGAAATCGATATTTAAGACCTTGGTATCAACAACAATGTAGCCAAAAAAACAAACACCAGAAGTCTTTTAGGTCTCACCATGTGGGGTTGACAATATGAACCCCTTCCATCATTTTACTCAACCTAAGACATCCTCCTAAAGTTGGATGGCCATAAACTTTTCCAGACAAAACCAATGTGGCTGGCAAAAATCTAGGTTTTGGATTGGTTATAAATTAAAACCATGACAATGAGCAAGTACAACAATTTCTATTTTGGATATGGAGTTGAGGGAGATAGAGGTGTCTGAAACCAACTCATTTTTCCAGGTTTTAATAGTACAACGACAGGTTTCTGGAAGTACTTACACATTTGAAGTAGTTTAGCAATCTCCTGACTACAAGGGTCACTGTCTCCTTTTAAACTCAGTTGATAAGACATTATGAGCTATCAGTTTGATCCCTCTCCTCCCATTTGGTATTATAGGTACGATCTGCAGAATCCTATGTGTATTTTTTGTAAGAGTTCGCCTTAATAACTAATAACATATTTTTTAACCCACTAGACAATATTTGTTAATTTTTTTCACCATATACTCAACTCATAGATGCTAAATATAAGATCCATCTCAACAGCTATACCCAGATTGCAGCTATAGTTCTTTATCTGTATACATAAGTATGATGTATAAATTCCATAGAGTACAATTACTTGATCAAAACATTGGAATTAAAATGATTTTTTTTTAAAAAAAAAATTCTAATTATAGAACAAATACAGAAAAGGCACAAAGAAATTATTGTTCCAAAAACATGGTTTATCTACATGCAAGATCATGAATTATTATTATTATTTTTAAATACATACACACACATACACATATTAACTATAGAAACTCACAATATGAAAAAAACATTTCAATAGTAACATCATTACATGCATAGATGTGTGTTGTTTGCACAGAAGTCAAACATTCAGACATATGCAGGACCACAAGAAAAATTTTCTATTGTCAATATTTGATAATTTTAGGCAAGCGATCACAGATAAGCTTATCTGGATTGGTGGATTGCATAAATCTAGATTATTTTATATACATCATGACAATAACTAAGTCCAGTAAAGTAAACAAACTCACCAAGAGTTCGTCAGCTAGTTCAGATGATGATGAAAAGAGGAGGCCGTTTTTGTCAACCTTCACAAGTTCCTTGATGCTGTAGAAAGTCAAACCAATTATGTCGCTAGTAGAGAGGACAAATTGCTTGAAAATAAATAGCACCACTTAAGCATATATCACAAGCAGCATACTAATATATATACCGCAATGGCTTACCAAGAGTAGGAAACTGCGCACACAGGCAACCCACAACCAAACATATCCACAACCTAAGACCAGTACAACAAATGATCAGTTTTTGTGCACTGAGAGTGGCTAATAACTTAGAATTTCATGCATGGATGGCTTTACTCTGTCGTTCTAACAATGACATACCTTCATTGGAAGGTCCAGCCCAGATGAGGAAGTGTGCAGGCAAACACCTAGGTCTGCTGATCCTATAACACAAGATATGGATATCAATTCTTTTCCTTTTTTAGTGAAAATATGGACATTAAATCGTTATAAGAGAAAATAAATGTCTAAGCGATTGAAAATTAATGGCCTACCAAGCAGCAATGGGTAATCCTCAGCAGAGAGCCACATGGTACGAAATGCCACACGTTTTAGGTGCAGTCTCCTAATTTTTCCTTCGTATTTTTCTTTTTCAGGCCCTTTACCTTTAATGTATGTAGCAGATTTCAAGTCAAAAGATGCAATATTTTCTCAAGAGTGGAAGCATGTCTTGCACCAGAAGAAGCTAAATCATTACCTGTAATTATGAATAACAACCTTGGGTATGGGAATTGCTTCCCATCACATATTTCATTCCAAACAGCATCTTCTGAAATTGAATCATCTTCATTTAAAATAGCAGCAACACGTCTATCATACATAACTGCTGCTTCCAGGAGGATGCCAAAATCTTCATCTTGAGTCCTGAGTAGACGCACCATCATCAAACATGAACCAATGCACTCCGAAAGTAACCGAAAAAACAAACACTTAAAAAAAGAAACATTGATAATACCCTTTCTAGACACCTGTTTCTACGTTAAACCTATATGCATCAAGTCATATCCTTATTAAACTAAATAAGGAAAAAATAATGCTTACAACAGAAGATAGAACCAGAAGGGGCATATTCTGTTGTTTGAGTTAAAAGTCATAAATATGTTTTTTATAAAAACATCCAGTCAAAGCATTTTCTGGGCCAACATAAATAATCTGAAATAAATGACTAAAGCATTGATTGTAGCAAACTAGCAACAACTTAGATTTAAGCAATGAATATTTCCAAAATTCCACTTTAATATATCTATTCAATTCAATGTCATTGCAAGAGCAGATCCATGTGTTAACTAACTTTAAGCACCTAAACCATTGTCTTTACAATCAATACCCTTTCTTGATCCCTTTTAGCCTTCTTCTATGGGGATGAGACTTCGTACCGTGGACATCTGTAGTGTTTATTCTTGCAAATCCCTTCACTCAGATTTTTTCTAATAGAACCTTTCACTCAGATTTAACTCGTCTAGTCCTGCTCATTTCAAAAAGATAACATTCCAAGTCCAGGGCTTTTGTTTGGTTAACCATCCTTTGATGAAGTCGATGCCAAGAACCAGTTGCAAGCATGGTTTTAAATAAAGGCCGCGACCGTTACGTAACGCCGTTACGTAAAGGTTTTTTGGGTTACCGATACCGTTACACACCGCGAAATCGGTGGGAAGAAAAATCACGGCCGTAGCGGCCGTTACGGACCGCGACCGTTACGTAAAGGCCGCTACGGCCGTTACGTAACCGCTACAGGACTGTTACACCAAAAAATATTTTATTTTTTACTTTTTCTTCTCATTTTTTCTCTCTCTTTCATATATCATTATCAATATACCAAGTGGCAAGAGGTGGAAAAGATTATAATGAGGATGACAATGATACAAAATTTACTTTTTCTTTAAATACTCACAATAGATGCATTAATTAACAATTTTAAAATATTAACTTGTTAAGGATTTTTTTTTTTTAATAATATTAGTAATGTGATATTTATGTTCTTTATTTTTCAACTTCAACCTTCTTTCTTTTCTAGCTATTTTATATTTATATTATTCGTATGTCTTATGTGTTTAATAGATTAATGGAGTGTATAATGTATTTTATTTTATTAATTCATTTAGCACACATAAGAATTTATCACAGATAAGAACAATGAGAAGTATAAATACGCGCACACACGTAATTTTCTATCAATGATGGTTTAAAACAAATGTAAACTTGTTGCCCTTACCAAATAACTTAGTTACTCGAACTAAAGGGTCCAAAATACACTAAAACCCTTTCTAAGAATGGTCAAAAGCTTAAAACATGCAAGTACGCTAATATGCACAAGGTTGTGCGTGCTTAAAAAAAATTCACGGCCGTCACACCCGCTTCCCGTTATGTAACATCCGCTACTCCTGCTTCCCGTTACACCAGTTACCGTTACGTTACGCTACCCGCTACCGCGATTTAAAACCATGGTTGCAAGGAAGGAGGCCCAACAAGGCTATGTCTCTTGATGCATGTATTACCTGCTTTCATAGTAGTGAAACTCGAATCTCTTGTCTAAATTTCGTAATTTGGTGCATTTGGAATAGGCTGTTTGGTCATTTTGGAATAATTGAGGGTACCCAAATAAATGGAGAGTTTCTTGCTTCCTACTATAAGGAGTTTTAGTAGAAAATAAGGGGCCCAAGAGTTGGAGAGAACTGCATGCGCTACTTAAAGATCAAATGAAACAGTCATTTTTCTTGCCTCTTTGTGAGTTCACGCTTCTTAAGTCTTAAAGAATGGTGTTTTTCACTAATTTTTAGCATGATTAGAGAATTTTGCTGAGTTGATGTTATTTTCTTAATTTTCCGTTTTCCTCACCTTGTGTGTTTTGGGAGATCTCATATCCCCCTCCCATCTCTCTTTCATCTCTCATTAATATATATACACATAAACACAGACACACATAGGTTTGAGGCTCAAACTACACCTAGGCTACACAACAGGAGGTAGCCCATCTCCCATCCTAACCCTTCCCACCCCTCCTGGGATTTGAACCTGAGACCTCCAGCATGAGTGCCTCAAGCAGTTGATCACTGGGATGCTGCTGTCATTAATATAATTCTTCTATTTAACCAAAAGGTCCAAACATATTCTTCATGCTGTCCGCAAAAAACTAGAGGCAGAAGAAGGCAGTTTGTGCAAGTATATATAAACATAGCTGTTACAATGGACAATTTTTTTCATTACAAATTTACAACAAAAGTTTTTTTAACTATTGCCAACCAAAGAAAAACAAATTAAGATTATTTTTACAGTATTATATGCTACTGTGCTCATTAACTAATTTTTAAGATTCTACAAGAACAATAGTAGAAGGGGTGACTATTTTTTTTTCCTCAGCTGCCCATATGTGCATGCCCAAACTGCATTAAGGTACATCGTGCAACTTCCATGTGTCACCCATGGTTCAAATTTTTCAAACCAGCCATCCATGTGGCTTTAAGAGGAGAAATCAGGAGTTTGGATGAACATACTTTCCCATGCAATTCTATCCTTTTCCAATTATGAGTGAGGAAAACACTTTGGGACCGTTTGGTATCAGGTCAAAATTTTGAAAATGAAAACTGAAGATTAAAAAACAAGAACTGAAAATAAAAGCTAAAACTACAACGTGCAATTTATTTAGTAGTTTTCTTAAAAATTGAAAACAAAAATCTAAAACCTGTTTGGTAACACACATGTTGTGAAGATAAATGAAAATAAAAACAAAAATAAATAAATAAACTTTATATTTGAAAACAAAATACAAATAAAAAAATTTAACTAACAGCTAAAAATTAAAACCCAAATCCCTCTCTCTAGATCATTCTTTCTCAACATTAAGACCCTACACCTCTCTCTCTCTCCCTCCATATCTTTCACATTTATGCACGATCTGCCCCTCCAATGGGAGGATGGGAAATCTAATTGAAGTTTCGATGTTAATTGCAAAACAAAATGCATCGGGAGTGGCTTTTTCACTGAGAAGAAAAGGGAAAACAAAAAAAAACATAGTAATACCAAACATTCCCTTAGCTTGTGGCATAGAGTTTCCATTTCGCTCATATATGGATTCTCAACCTCCGCATGCGACATTGAGTTCCCATTTCACTTGTAAATGGATTCCAAACCACAAACCCACTTTGTATATTGCAAATCAACCACAGCATCTAGAGAGGAAGATCACAAACATTGTTTTACAGTTCAGAGGATTTTATTCCAACCAAAGAAATCCTTCTCATTTTATTCAAACACTTCCATTTCAGATTTTCCATTTTATTTATCAGTTGGCTTTCTAACATTTTTAAACTAACATAAAGATTAACAATTATATATTCGAGTGCCCTTTTAACCATTAACAAGGTTAGCTGGAAGTTGGAACCACAAAACAAATGGATGCAATTTAGTTAATTTAAGAAGCTGAAGCAGGAGATTTCAAAGGCAGGATCATTTTTGGGGATGGGACAAGGAAACTGAATCTTGGGAAGTTTTGAGGTGGGCAAAATGCAAAATACCATATATGCACATGAGCACCTACAGAAGAATTTATACTTTAGCAAAGTATATATGTTGACAAAAAATTTGCAAGCCTATTAAACAGAAGTTTTAAATAGAGAGAATGTTTACCATTTATTTGAAGAATGCTCAACTCCTTTTTTTAATTGTTCTCTACTTCCTAGAAGTCTAGAACTATGTATGCCACTATTTGTCATTGCAATGACCCTTTCTTAAATTCTTATCTGATTTTATTAGTATTTTGAACTTGTATAAACTAAGTCAGGGCAATAATAAACTCATGATTCTGTCATGAGACCATGTAAGCTTGACAAGGATCCAAATATGCAATCAGAAGATCTACAGAAAAATTTTTAACTCTCATAGAAGATTCTCTCAATAACAAGTCTAATGTTGCGGCAAACCTAAAATGACATAGATAATATTAGATATTGAGTTTCATTCCTGCATACTGTTTCTGTGAACTTGAAAATAGAAACATTTTGAAAACACTTGGAAACCTAAAGCAGGACCTATTGACTTACAAGGACAAACCTTAAAAAATCTAATTTTGTTCAAAGACTACATGTCAAGAGAATTGTGTAAAATTTTAGAGACAACTAACACTAACCCCAGTCAATGAAAAATAAAAGTTTTCTTTAAATAATGTGTTGGATGATTTAGTAGATCATTAATGCAAAATAAATGGAATGGTTTAAAGCACACAAATTATCCGATATCTGAACAGAAGTTCCGAAAGAAAATATTCAATACAAAATATCGCATGATGGATAAATCTAATTAAGTATATTCAGTAGTGATAAAATGATATAGTTTTGTCATCCATAATTTCAATAATACTTAATAGACCTAGAAAAAGAAATTAAACTTAGTCCATATATGATCTAAGCATAGGGAGAAAAGGCATTACCTGGTGCTAGTTAAGCTTAAAAGCTTTCTAGAAGCACACATTGGATGACTCAAAAGATCCATCAGGTGAATTGAAATTTAATGTTGATACCAATACACATGCAATTTGATATGCAAAATTGGCAATTGAAAAAAAAAAAAAAAAAAAAAAAACCTTGAATCTAAAGTTTTTAAGATCTGTCCAACATTTCTTTTTATGTGACTTTAAACACACTTAAATATTCACTGACATGAGTATTGGTGAAGACATGCTGATATATGAAAATATTTAATCCCAAAATTACTCTTACCCTATGTTTGGGAGAGGATTTGAATTTGTGTGGATTTGAACAAAAATGTAATACAAAATTGTATTAAATTTTTTCCAAATTCACCCAAATCCAAATCCATGCTCCCAAACGCAGCTTGAGGTTTCATATATTCCCCAAAGAGGTCAAAACTTTCTAGACTTTTTAAGGAAAACATTTGGGAATTTCAAATGAATGTAGTCAAGTTTATTATTATTATTATTATTATTATTATTATTTTGCATTACTTCATATGCTAGTACTTGCTTTAAGTTGAAGTCCAACAAATGTTTTATTCATTTGTGAGAATTTTGAAGTCAGGGTGACAATCACACTGAAGAAACCAAAGACATCTACATCAGTGCCAATTACTTTAAAGCGAAAGTGAAGACATCCAAGGTGATGCCAAATCTTTTTAATGTGAAAAGTACAAGGAATCCAAGAATAATTTTTTTAATGAGGCAGAAAACGGATTCAGTATGATCCCAGTGCTAATATCTAAATTTGTGTTCAATGCACAGATCTACAACTGGTAACAGGCATAACAAAAAAAACCCCTTTTTTTGGTTGGGTGGGGGAGGAGGGAAGAGGAAGATGATCACTAGTGAACAAGTCCTGAAAACAAGAACCACAATAACAAACCCAAACTAAGATCATGGTATAGAATATTTATCTTCAATGTTTACATTCAAGGCAAGTTCAAGAAGTAAGAACTCACCAGCTTGTACTGCTAACAATAAGTGCGGGCCTGTTTGGTTTCAAAAAAATGTCACTGCCAACCTGGGTGGTAAATAAAGTCTCTAGATCACAGCTATGCATGCCCATAGTTCCTGCAAGAATATGTGACTTGTCCAAAACTGTACTGATATTCCCCAAAAATCAGCTGAAATTACAACTGTGGATATATTTTATCATCCACATTACCATTGCTTACACAATCTCGAACACCATGAGCCTGATTAAGATTTTTACCTAATCTACAAAATAACTACAAAAGACCACATTAACATTTAATTTCCAATTCAAAATATTCTCAACAAGAATTTAACAATGAAACATTCTGTTCACCTCATGCTTCTCCTCAAGTGAAGCAGGATGGAAGAATTCAGGAGGCTGGTCATAAAGAACAGTAGCCCTAAAATTTGGGAACAAAAAGTCGGAACTCACAACTCAGACAGTTATTAATAAATTTAAAAAGAATTTGAGTAATTTGTTAAGTCTGAGCTGACCCTCTTACTTAATTCCCCAATTTTGAGCCAATTCATGTCGCATTGCCCTTGTTACACATAGGGAACCATTTGCCATCTTCCCATAATGCTTCTCGAGCCTACATAGGCACAAGTAACTCATGTATCAGGCATAAGGCCAAACACAGGTCCTCCCAAACAAAATAAAAGTGAGGTCAAATTGCTACCAGTGGTACACCGCCACAAATCGACTACTTCTTCCCAGAGATAACGCCAACAAAGTATGTCCAAAATTATGCCAATCAACAATAAATGCAGAACGTCTTAACCAACTTGCCCATTTTACAGCCACCAAGGTTGGAACAGAAGGTGGATTCTACAGCAACAGCAACCACATCAGTAAGACCAAGATACAATATCAAGCACATGCAATGCACATCAGCCACCAAGAAAGAAGTATTTTTATGAACCAACAAAGTACACCAAGTCCAATTCTTTGCTCATATTCTTATAGGTAAGTAGCTTAACCTAAGCATGATGATATTTCAGAGATAAACTATATTCTGATGGAGATTTCAGTACAGATACTTACTAACAGCGTAAATATGGCAATGAAAATTAGCATGCGATCTCTTCAATCAAAATAGCAAAAGAAAAGTGGGCAGTGAAATATCTTTCTGTTACCCTCTGCTAGAACCTCAATGTGTATATATATATATGTATATATATCATCGCTTGGAAAATATATGTATATTAGAATATGATAGACGAGTACTTTCTCCTTCACCATACCTAAAAGATACAGAATAAAATACTCCACCATAGAGCAATAATGCACTTTTCTATCCTTAAATTAATCTTTAACGGTTGTGGATTTGTTACTTCAACAGTTCCATAAAAAATATAGTCATCAACCTAAAAACCAGACATTATAACTCGGAAAATTTTTTAGTCATTGTATCGTCGACCATTTTTAGCAGTTTTAAATCTTTCTTTTAAAAACCCAGTTAGAGAAATGCCATTGTGGTCAATATCAAAACAGCGGAAATGTAGTAACCCAATCAATATATATATATATATATAAATAAATAAATCAATAAAGAGATATTTTGGAGGAGATATTTTAGAGAAGATATTTTGAAAGGAGATATTTTGAGATATTTTATATATAAATATCTTGGAGGAGATATTTATTTTGATTACTTAAAGGCTAAGTTAGGTTTGTCTTTATAAACTCTCATTCTCTCTCCCTCTCTAAGATTTCCAGGCCATGTGTTGCCGGAATCGACGATCTGACGTTGCTACGTGGATCAGGGAAGGAATCTCTATAGGTTCAATGAATCATAATTTCGTTTCAAAGATTTCAGAGTTTTTCTTGAAAATCGAGGTAAGGGTCAGTTTTTGCTTTTGGTCCGATAGATCTGTAGTATACGAGATTATACTAAAGTGTTGTTCTTCGAGTATTAGGTTTTGGGGTTTTCGTGCCGTTGTTTTGAACCATTTAGGTTCGGAGTTCGGAAAGTTAGGGCTTGAGTTCTGGGTCGTTTCGGACTCCGATTCATATGCAAGTAAGGGGGTTATGTTAACACAGTGATTTATACAATATGAATCGATTGAAATGTTGAAATAACTTTTAGATATCGAGTTATGGCGGTTCTAGGGTTTCCGGGCCTCGGTTCGGTAAACTGACTTTATTTTCAAAACCAACCGGTCAAATTCAAATGTTATATTTTTAGAATATGGTACTTGTCATTCCGGACCTTTTCCACGGTTGAAAATGTTGTTTTCGTTGTTTAAAACCCGTACTGTGATATTAACTGTTTATATTTACTTTCAGGTTGTTTTTGAATGTAGAAAATTGTGTGGCGGGTGTTGATGTTGTAATATACTGGAACTGTTGTGAGAATGCAGGAAGTTTATTTGACAGCTACGGGCCGGATTTCACATAATGATGTGTTTTGTGAAATGATTTCAAAAGAGTGTTTAAATTGCTTAAATTGTACGATATGCTTTAGGAACCCTGAGGACTAATAGTGTAGGCAAGGATCCATTGCCAGTGAGGGCACCATGGTTTTGATCTATATGTACCCAGGCTGTATTGAGACAGTAGGGGCGGTCTTAGTGTGAGTTTGCCTCTTGATCGTGTACCCAGGTTGTATTGAGACAGTAGGGGCGGTCAACCCTGATTGTCGGGATTTATACATGGTATAGAGTTTGAAGGTGTGTCCTATCTTGCATATCTGTACATTTATGTAATTGTTGTTATATACTATGGGGTTGTTCATATGATGAAAATGGGTTACGTATTTTACAATTACGGAAACGATGATTGTATATGTTTATGTTTTTGTTAAACACTTAAAGCATGTTGGCCACACATTGTTATTAGCTTAATCGTCCCTTACTGAGAGGTGTCTCACCCTATCATACAAACTGTCTTTTTAGGTCCTTATTGAGGTTGAGATTAGCAGGGACTGGGGTAGGGTAGCGATCTGTTTTTGAGTGAGCGTCTCCACAAGCTCGATTTTGTAGGTTATGTTATAGGTTTTCAAAACTTGTAAAATTTTGTAAGACTCAAGGATGCGTCAAGTATAATACAATATTGTATATGGATGTTGGAATAGTTGTATGTATCTATCAGGCAGTTAGAACTTTGATAATAGTTTGATGGATGTTTATGTTTTCCGCTGCGTATATATTTGTTGAGAAGTATATCAGGTACATAGACATACCGGGGCGTTACAGGAAAGGCCTCATCTACGCACAAAAAATCCTCGCTTATTTTTCAGAACATTGATCTCAAGCATTAACTAACAATCTAATCCAAAATATTTTGAGAGTTCTTAACATTGTGATCATCTAATATGCCCTTGCAAGGGTAATCTCCAACAATGTGTCTAAAACCCAAGTTCTTACCTAGCATAAAATGCAAGTAATTATTATGACGTAAAAAATCCTTGACAGTTTCACTTGTATATCAAGCTCACAACACCAATGATCAGGCTTTCTTTGCACCTACAATAAAAGAGATAAAGGGATATCTTGAGATACCCATGCCCTGTGAACAACAGCCAGGCACCAGCCCCGATGTAGATACCGAAAGCTCCGTAACTCAAGTTGTACAGAACAAATTTAAACTTGAGCTTATGCAGTGATCAGTCAAAAACATGGGGAATTTCTTGATTTGGGGTCATTCAAACGGTAAATTATACTTTAATCCATGAAAGAAACAACTCTGACTTTTCATATGAACCAATCTGTAATTTTTTACTTACACAACCAATGCACAAAAACAAAGTGCAATCTAAAATATGACAATGTTATACCAAAGCTAGATTCTACAATCTATTTTCATCTTTTCATGATACAAAACAAATAAGCTCTTGAACAAGAAAATTATAAGGCACATAGGTAATAGATAATTTTAGAGGAAAAAAAGGCAAAGAATATTTTAAGGCCACTGAACTACACAAAATTAGATGTACAACACTTGGCTACTCCAAATTATAAAAGGCAAGCTCACCTGCACTATGAAAACATCAGGTGATGGAATTTTGACACAGAGAAACCAAAAAAGCACAAAAAACTGGACCAAGGGCTTGAGCAAAAGCATGAAGGGATGAAGTATCTTTGGTAGAGATTGTGGGATTGTTGGCCATTGCGTCTGCAAAATTTTAAAAAAAAAAAGTAAATAGAAAGAAGACTAAAAAAAGAATATGATAACATCTAGACACAGTCCATCTCACAAGAATCATTTATAACTAGTACCATTTTGTGAATATGAATAGATTGCTGCTCTAAAACTGCAACGTGGGGATCAGTACCTAAGGGAAATATGAGTTAGCATAATTTGTAATGTTGCAAATAACTGTTTCCAGGAAAGAAAGAAAGAACACCCAATGCACAATGGTTGCACACAGCATTAGGGGGTCTAGGGAGGGGAATGATGTATGGAGTTTTACCTCCACATTTAGATAGAGGTTGTTTTCATGACTTGAACCTGTGGCCTTGAGGTTTGGTTGCGTAGAACCCCTACCAATGGGCCAAGGCTCTCATCCTTTGAAATAAGTAACAAAACTTAATAAAAAATTAAAAAAATGCAAAATACAAAATACAAATATTTTGATTTAACATTCAATCAAACAAAAGAAACTTCCTAAAAATTTTAAAAAAAAAACGCACGCACAGAGAAAATTAAAAATGATTTAAAGTATATAATCTATCCAATTAGCAAGCTCGTGCGTAGCTTGCAAATATATGCAGAAAAATATTATAAATTTTATGCTGAACAACATCCTATAATGGTCACTATATGCATAGAAGATCCATTGTTGGAAGTGAAACTCACCTAGTGGTAGTCTCCAAGTTACTAAAAATTTGGCATGCCTTCTACACTTGTGCATATGAGCATATTGCGTTAATCACCCAGATTAAAGACTTAATGTCATATATTATTGCCAATATATATACAAACATTATATATATACACACGCGCACATATGACACATCTCAAAAAATCCATTCTATATATATCACATAACACATCCATAGAGTTCAGCAACAAATTCATTGAAAATCAAATAAACATAATCCAGATAATCACATACTTTTCAGAATCTTCCAGGTTCCAAAATCTCAATCATGTTTTAACACGATCAATAATTGACTAAAATCAAATAAACATAACCCAGATAATCACATACTTTTCAGAATCTTTCATGTTCCAAAATATTAATCATGTTTTAATAAGATCAATAATTGACTAAAATGGAATTAGAAACAAAAGCAGACAAGAGAAACAAGAGGACACATAAAGTGAGGACACAACAACGATTAGCTAAAATAGTTTGGTCATGTGCAACAGAAATGGCTAATTTGGTTCAAGTTAAATGAATTGTCAGAACAGAAGAGGCGTTGAGGCGGCATAAGAAGTCAAGATGGCCATTTAACTGAATATAAATCCCCTCACTATAGCAAAATGATTGAATAAGATTCATGACCCCAAATTGAGGTGTATAGGTTTCTTGAATTTAATTGTATTATTTGATGATGAAAAAAGAACCAAACCTATAAATGTTCTAGATTTGTATATTTTTCATGTCCCAAATTAATGACCAAATGATGCACACAATAGAATACCAACTCAATGCCATTTTCATGATTTTTTTTCCCTCAATTGACAGGCTTCTTGCAATGTGGAAAGGCTAGAGAGAGGAAGAATAAGAAGAAAGAGAAAAAGAGAGGAAGAAAAAAAATGTGAAAATGTTAAATAGAGGAAAGAATGAAAGAAAGAAGAGGAGGATTTGGGGGAAACACAGATATTGAAAAAGAGATTTGAGGGAAATACAAATACTCCAAATTTGACTCCATATAATCAACTTGATTAAAGTTAAAGCATCACACAATTAATTGGGAAAACTAGAACTAAGAAAATTATTTAAAAAAAAACTTACTAATTAAATAAAAACCTTTAAGATATACAAATTTCAAAACAAACTTCCACATAAGGACAAACATAACTAATAAATTAAACCTAAATTTATTAGTCTTAGGACCCAATAAACCATTGGCCCTATTCTTCAAGATTGAAACCTAAAGAAGGTCAGATTGATCCATCCAACATCCAGTTTCCCCCCATCCAGCATCATTTTGTCAATATATTTTGATTTTTTTTCTTCTTGGAATGTGCTGAACAAGATTTCTCTTTTTTCTTTCTTTTAATTAAAAAAAAAATGGAGGGGACAATAGTGGAGAACATACGGAATGTAAAATTCCACTCGCCAAAACTAATTAAAGAAAATGAGTTCAACTATTGATTACTGTCAACATCTTTTAAATCCTGACAAATAATTTTCCAACTCGTCAAAATTTTCGAATACAAAAGGACAACAGTGATGAAATGAAATATCACCAGCAAAGATGAATGTTAAAAGCCAGTGTGTATGCTTGAACATAGACAACTCTTTTGCATCAAGCATGACTTGATGCAACATCGCTTTCAAAGGATATGTATCTTTGTGGCTTTTATGAATTGGTGAAAGCTCATAGGTTCTTTCTTACTTTTGGCTTAAAGCATATATTTCGTTTGAGTATAGTGAAAATTATCCACATAAAAAGAATTGGCATTACTCACCACAATACTGGATTGCAAAAACAAAAGGAAGCCATATAGATAATACAGGAAAAATATCTGGTCCCGTGTAATAAATCACAAAATTAATATGCCCTGTGGATTAAATTCCTAGAAGTCAAATGAAAGCATTAAACTCGAACCTCTAAGTTGATTTTTTTTTCTTACTTTAGATTTTTTAAGTATATTATAAATCATAACTTGTCACATATAAATTTGCTTTCAATTTTAATTTTCAAATATTAAATGTGAAATGCCATCAAATGAAACCAAAAGGCAACTCCTCATAAATGAGCTAATGTTGATTCCATGAAAAATAAAATTTGACATGATTCTACATCAGATAGAAAACGTACCTCCATATGCAACAATGTCTACCTCCAGAGACGCCTGCAAAACCATTAGTGAAGCTCAAAAATAACTGAACCAAATACACAAGAAAAACAATGATCTGGAATTAAGTGGAATCCATTATAGCTAGGATCTAGTATAGATCAATCAGTACAATATAAATGCATTATCTTGTACTAATATTTGCAGGGGTTGCCAAATGACAATTCAATTTGGCTCTAATTGCTTAGAATCAACTTGAACACTAAATATGGCTTAGTGTTGTAAGTCTTTTTCTTTAACTGGTTTAGCATCTGTTCTAGAGTGGCTATTTTTGAGACATCAGCAACCCAAGCAGATGATCACTCTCGAAGGACAGATGTACCAAGTATTGATTTTCCAGTGCATGTGCTCCATCAAATTCTGAAGATCAAAGTCAGTGATTTATTTTATATACTTTAAAAAAAATACAAGATTAAAAGCAAAAATAAAATAACTAAAAATTAAAAAGTCTTATTTGTCAACAATTCCCAACTCAAAATTTGAATCCACATCAAGTCATCAACACATCAACTATTCAAACTAAACAAGTAAAAATAAAAAAAAAAAGAGGACAGTGTGAGGGAAGGGGAAATTTGTATTGAAATTTTTATATTCGAATGGCATTTCAAGAGCACTTTTTCTTGCTTATGAATAAAAAAATTGAATAGTTTTCAGCAAATCAGCAAATGAAAGCAAGAACAGTACTTTCAAAGAGCTGAATTGAGAGGTACGGAACAGAAGGTACCTGACGAGCAAGGGAAAGGGCATGGTACTGCATGCGAGGGCTGCGGCCCAGATCCCCCAGAACCACCACTGCCGCCCTGCCTCTCTTCCCCATCTTCTCTTCCATTTTCCCTATTGATTGCATCAATTTCGTGTGATCTGGTACCAAAGCTGCATCATGAATATTTTACTCGTAGTTGATATTTCGTAAATCATTGAAACAGAGTGAAACAATGGACTGGGCTTGGATGCCACTGTTCTAAACAGATAACTGATCAATCAAGAAGAACAACAATTACCAGCCATTTGATAAAAAATAAGGGTTTCGGCTTTGACCCTCAAATGGATATCATTCCTATGTCTCTCTCTATCTTTGTATCAATCGCAAAGTGGCAATTACAACATATTCCAGAAACCCACACACTCCAATATAATAAAGATTCAGAGTCCATCCCTATAATTGTACATATATTAAAATGAAGGACTCCTTTAAATTCAAATTAAATGAGTGAAAATGGGTCTATCATTCCTGACCCGTTAACCCATTTAAGCAAAATAGGACTCATGCAATCTAAATTAGATTAACATTGTTGCATTCGACTTGTTAATCATATTACTATCAAATTCCTTGAAATGTAACACTCGTAGGTTTGGTTCAATCCAAATATTCCTAGAAAATAATTTTTAAACCTTCTCATCTTCCGAACAATTGTTGATTGCCTAAAATCTTTAATTTTTTGATGATTAATAGTAACTAAAAGGGCAAAACAAATTGAGAAATTACTTGATTTTGACGCTAGCTACTGGAAACGATTTCAGCTTCTTCTCCTCGCCGGAAAATTTCAGTTTCAGCGCCGGAAGCCAGCTATGCTTCGACGGTAGTCGGGAACGACGCCATTCGATCTGCGTCGATGGTTGGGCTCTGGGCGGACTGAGTTCGTAGTGGGAAAACGGGTCTAGCGGATTGACTTCGGTTCGAGCTGTTAACGGGTGGGCTTACAGATTGGGTTCGAATCGTCAATAATTCGAAACAAATTAAGCGAATTATTGGGTAAAGATATTTGAATTCATATCTCACTTAATTAAATTGTAGATTTAGGCGAGATAATTTATGATATATTGCAGATAATCTGTCATTTCTATCCTTATTATATTTTTTTAATCATCAGATAAATAATTTATTTTACAATATTATAATTAGTTATTTTTAAAATTATAATTTAATAATTATTAAACATTTAATAACTAATTATAAAATTATAAAATGTACATATAACTTTATTTACAATTTTTAATATAAGATTGTAGATTTATGATAGATTGCAGATAATATGTGATTTCCATCCTTATTATATTTTTTTTAATCATTCAATGAATACTTTATTTTACAATATTATAATTAGTTATTGTTAAACATCTTACCTTGGGAGTATATACATGTGCCTCTCAATGGATATATAATGTATAGTTAGAGGGGGGTGATTAACTCTTTTTGCGTATTAAAAATTTCGCTCTACAAAACCATAGTCTTGGTAAGATGACAAACAATTATATCATAATATACAAAATATAAATCATACACAAGACAATAAATAAAAGAGAAGGGAGAAAAAACTTAATAACGTCGTTTTAACGTGGTTCGACATCAAGCTTGTGTCCACGCCTTGAGACCAATTCAAGGATTCCTCAATCTACTAAGAACCTCCTTCATCGGTGGAGAAGCCTTTACACTTTGCTCACCAAGAGTCGCAAAGTTCACCAAAAACCCTTGCAATCTGATTCACCAAGAACCTTCACACGAGAACCAATCCCTTTACAACAAGAGGATAAGAATAATACAAAACAACTGCTCCTTGAATGAGCCAATATTTAATACAATACAAAACCTCACACAACTCTCTTAAAGTAATGAATCAACATAAAGATTATAGAGCAAGAGAGAAGTTAAGCACTTGAAATATGAACAAAAATAAAGTGTGCTTAGGAATGATGTATAACTGTTAAGATCAATCGTAAAACAAGTCTTTGGACTTGTATTTATAGGAGAAAATGGGCTACTAGCCGTTTTATGGTCGTTGGGCATTTAAAATTGTTAGCCTTGGTGGCTACACTATCATGCTTTATATGTTTTGATGATATTAACATATATGTGATTTATAATATTTTCCATCTTTGCAGATCATGCTTAGTACAGGTACAAGTGTCGAATACATGAAATATTGGTCAAAAGGCAAAGATCGGACTGAGTTGATATTCGAATAGAAAAATCAAATGGACACGTACTCGGAAGAGAGCTTAATATTGTATTTTATGTAATGGGTGTGTGTTTGAGGTAGTATATCTTGTAACTCTTGCGGTTTTGTTTCATACATAATTTCTGAGAAAGATTTAAGCAAATGTACATGCATATTAGGACACATAAGTTTATAAGATTGCACTAAAATCATAAACTCAACTTTCATGATTTTCAAAGTTAAACATAAGAGTTTGTTAAATGAATCCTGAACTCAAATATGTTTTCTAAAGGGACAAGTTTTCAAACATTTTGGTATTTTGAACATCTTCATACAATGTTCCGATTTTATCAAAATGAGTCTTATATCCTAAGGGTGCAAAGAAAGTAAAGTATATTTTCATTAAAGGATATACTAAGCATATAAGATATCAAAATGGTTTTTCAAATGTATTTTTATTAACAAGATATCTTATATTCAAAAGGAAACTCTTTTGGACAAATATTAAACTTTATTAGACTTAATATATTTCATATACTTTTTTCCAAGAATATTTTAAGTCATTAAAAGAATTTTTTTCAAGGAAAAACGAGCAATCATTGACTAAAGTAGTGCAGTCTGGAGTCCTAAACACTTTTTCGTATTTGGGGCATAACTTTTACTAGAAAAATTCAAAAAGGACGATCTTGGTGTCCTTGGAAAGTTAAGACAAAATCCCACAACTTTCATGTTGATGACATTATCTGATTCAAGACACTAGTCGAATATAGCAGGGGATTAGTCGAAGAGATACAGTGTGGGACTAGTTGACAAGTGGCAGTGTATAACTAGTCGACGAGTAGTCTCAAGCCCAACACTGTAACGGGTAGAAAGCAGCCAATACTTGAGCCAACCGTTTGAAATTTGCTCCCAACGGCTTGCTAGTTAATGACTCATTTGGCTCTTGGGCTATAGATACAAGCTAATAGGCTTGTTTAGACAAGGTTTTGATTGGTTTTACACAAGTTAGTGTAACACCCTAAACCCTTAATCCCGGGTTCGGTGCGCTATACCTGATAAAATCTTGATAATCCATAAATCAAAACATACGCAGCGGAAAACATAAACATAATCTCCATATATATAATACCAGAGTTTACTATTTTTACATATAATACATATTAACCATTTATCTACCTGTATTCACAAATTCATATACCTCCAAAACATTTCAATATTCACAATCATTCATTTCTCAACAAACTTAAAACATAAAAACATAACTTAAACTTTATACAACCCAACAGTTCTATAAAAAATATACCCTTTCTCTTTGTAATCCTAAAAAATGTTATAAAGAAATAGTCATATTTGGGTGAGACACATCTCAGTAAGGGAAGAAACAATACATTAAAAATAATGTGGCTAACATGAGGTTTATAAATATGATTTTAATATCATTTTCGAAACGTCATCATAACACTGAAATCATTCTCTGAACCTAATCAATCACATACAAAAGATTTAACTCATGAGATTACCTAAAAATAAGGGTGATTAACCTCCCATACAAGTAGCACCCCTCTGCTTTGATACTTAGGAAACCCTAGGGTCGCTGCTGAAGCATACCAGGGCACTCACCTTACTCAGTAAACCATCAAGTATTAAATTGATCTTGTACTCACACAATTCAACAAAGATTTACCAGCGAAGGCCCTAAAGATAGGGAAATCTACTCACCCATACAGGTAGGTTCCCTCTGCCTTAGTACGTTATGCAGCTACTGTCACATCTAAAGTTACTAGCGCACTCGCCTTTCTCAACAAGCCCTCGGGCGAAGAGTGTGCCCCGCCCACTCGTAACATGTTCTGCAAGCACAAATACTTTTAATATCATAATACATTATTCTTTCTATCATTATTCAACCATTCACATCTATTCATGTTCATAGCTTTAACATTGCATTACATTTCACTATAAGTGACTCTTTCCCATTTTCATCGTTCACATTTTACATTTCATTCCATTGTTATTTCATTGTCCTTTCATTTCGTTTTCATTTCATTCATTCATACTATAGCTAGTCTTTAGCCGTCATCAATTAGTCCACATAGAAATGAGTTAGAATATACTAACACGACTCCTTTTAACTATCATTAATTAGTCCACATAGAAATGCTCTAAAATATGCTAACACGACTCTTTTCAGTTGTCTTACATTTACATGGTTGCATTAACATACACGAGCAACATGGTTCATATCATATTTCATTCTTAATGCTTTACTTACTTAATCTGCATCTTATACATTTAACATATATTTGCACAGAACTTACATTTACTCATGCCACACAATTTAGTAATAAAATTCATACATATTTCTTATAAAATAAGCCAACCCACATTTAACATTTATATACTGAAAATACTTTTCATTTCTTACATAATTTCCCAAAAATACCTTTCACTTTCATCAGTTCATTTTCATATGTACATAGCTAAATAAATGATCCTAGGCTCAGAAAACATAGTTTACATAGTTGACATTTTAATAATCCACACAAAAACATATATATAAATATAACATAATTATTATCTTTAATTTCATAAAATATGATTTAATGTACAATTGTCCCTTACCTGAGTTCTGATTTACACCGGCAGGATCCCCGAACCGATAGCCATGGCATTCACTTGGACCCTGAATCAAAACCCTAGTTTAGTTAAATATTCCCAAATAAACTACTATTTTCACATTTTCTCAACTGACTCAAATCTTAGGAAATATACTTATTTAATACTTCCTAGGCTCCAAATAACAATACTCATTAAGAAATTCCCAAAATAACTCACTTACCCTGATTTTGAGATGTTTCCCAAACCTCTTGAACCAACGATCAGCCCCTACAACCTTACAGAGAATGATCCCACGAACCTCGTGGTGGTTTCAGATCGTCAAATCGAGTCAAATCCAGTCCAAAATTGAAGAGAGAAGGCTGAAGGTCCATTTTTTGGAGAGATAGAGAGAGAGAGAGAGAGAGAGAAAGAAGAATCCCAAATTTTCTCGCTGAAATGAAAGAAAACTTTATTTATATGCAGGGCTTCATCGACGAGACATGTGGATTTGTCGACGAACCACTAAAGAGACTTTTTCGACAAGAAGATACATTCGTCGATGAAATTCAAAGTTAGAAAATTTACTCTCTTGGGATTCCTTCATCGACGAGGAATGGAATTCGTCAACAATCTATAGAAGGACACTCGTCGACAAAGACAGAACATTCGTCGATGAGGCCTGCTATTCCTTCCTCTAAAATCTTTCATTTTTCCCTCAATTATCCCTTAATCCATTTCATTTATTATATTTCCCAATTATTTTATAGTTTTAATTTTCGGGTCATTATATTCTCCCCTCCTTAAGAAATTTCGCCCTCAAAATTTTACTAACTCATCATCCTTTCACATTACTTGAAATCATTTACTAATTAACACTATAAGAAGTCAGTATACATATCACCATATAAACCATTCAATCATTCTTCATTAAATTAAATCATCGCCATCTTAAATAAAATCTAATACCTGCTTCTCTGATGACATCCTCCCCAGCATGAAGTGTGTATAGTCGGGGTGGAGCACCTCTTCCAAGTGGTACCTGTTGTTTTCCTCGGTTCTGATTCTGGACAGATACCATAGGCAATGGTTCCCGACAATATTTCTTGATATGTCCTGTCTTACCTCACCTGTAACAATTCAGAGTGCCAAACCAACTATAGACACCCTATTTTTGCCCTAACCAAATAGAACACGGGGTCCCCTCTTATTATTTTCATTATTATTATTATTACCATATTATTATTATTATTATTATTATTATTATTATTATTATTATTATTATTTTCCTATATTATTAGTACTTTACTATTATTTTGCTAGTATTTTTATTATCATTATTATTATTATTTTTCATTTTTTATTACTAGTACTTTTATTATCTTTATTTTATTTTTACTTTACTATAATTATTTTTATTTTTCATTTATTTTATTATTTTTGATATATTATTATTATTATTATTTTTAGCATTAGTATCTTATTACGGCTATTATTATTTTTATTATTTTTTGGTAATGTTATCATTATTATTATTTATTACTTTTAATATTAGTATTATTACTTTATTATTATTATTATTATTATTATTTTATTGATAGTATCTCCATTTTTATTTTTTACTATAATTATTTATTATTATTTACTATTTAGTAGTATTACCTTATTATGATAATTATTATTATTACTATTTCCATTTTCATTATTACCATAAGAATAAAAGTAAAAAGAAAAAGAAAAAGAAAATCAAAAAAGGAAGTTTGTTTTAGGGTTTTGAAATTTTTTTTTATATAATGACAAAGAGGCCAAGCAAAAGGAGCGGGGAAGCGCACAGCCACAGCGCACAGGGAAACCAAAAAACAAAAAAAATTTTGTTCTTCTTCTTCTTCTTCTTCCCAGAGACACAACCTCACGCACAGCCTCCCTGTTTCTAATTCTTCCATCATCTCTCCATCTCCTAGCCGCCTACACCGCAGCACCATTGCCAAACACCCCTCCTTGCTCCGACCATCTGGATTCAGTCCCCTCCGTTGACGCCGTCGCCGTTGACCCCCACTCGTTGTCGCCGCCCATCTCTTCCGGCCTCCCGGCGGTACAGCCCCAGCACACCCGACGGACAGCAACCCAGCCAGCCACCGCCGTCGTCACTCCCTCACAGAATCGTGTCCAGACCCGAGCACCACCCCGCAGCCTCTACAACTCTCTCCGGCGACCACTATAGCAGCAACCTCCGATCCGCCCACACCGCCGTGAGCACCAGCCGAGACCCTCATCATCTCCGGCCATCATCAATCTCTCCCTAGGACCTCTGGCCACGCACAGCAACTCTGAATACCAGACCCAAGCTTCCCCTGCTCTAGTCTTCATCACAGCAACCCAAGCTCCACCCAGCAGATCCTCACAACTCCCTGCCAGTCATCGCTACACCGGTACCCAACTCCGGTGGTACTCCCATCTCTGTGAGTCTTCTGCCTCTCCAATGAGCTTCTCTGCATGCCGGCCACATGCACACACTTACACTCACACCCTCATACACACTCGCTGCACATATGGTTGTACACAGAACACACACAAATATATGTTTATTTTAGTGTCAGTGTTAATATATACATACATATACATATATATTTTATATTGACTCTATAGTATTGTTATTTATGAATTATTGTTAATAATATTATTATTTATATATTATTAGTATTAGTATTATTATCATGTGAATATCGTTATGAATAATGTTGCTATATTATTTGTATATTACCATCAATAATATTATTATATGATTTGTATATTATTTTTAATATGGTGATTATATGGGTTGTATTGTTATTATGTTGATTGTATTAGTGTTATAACCATATTGTTTGTGTATTAGTATTAGTAATATTATTATATAGTTGGTTTAATAGTATTAGCATTATTATTATATTAATTATATTAGTATTAGTATTACGTAGCTTGTATATTATTATTAATAACATGATTGCATTATTCTTATATTACTGTTTGTATATCACTATTAGTAAAATTACGGTATTGTTTGGATATTATTATTGGTATTATTATTATATTGATTATCATATTGATTTTATTATTATTAATATTCTATTGTTTGTATATGGTTGGTATTATTATTACGTAGATTGTATTAGCATTATATTATTTGTACGCTATTACCAGTATTATTATCATATTATGGAAATATTTATGTTATATTATTATAATTTGTATATTATCATTGCAATATTAGTATATTATTATTAAATGAGAAATTTTCATATTGTATGTTTACTATCTAGGGTTTTCATTATGGTTATATTTTAAGTGTTAATGTTATTATCATTTAATTTTCGTGTTGTAAGGATTTTCATTGTTGTATGTATTTGGTGTTTTTGTTATTATTGCATTCATTCAATGTTTAATATTTGTACATTTAGGGTTGTGTATTAATTTTGGCAACCATGTTGTATTGGTATATATTATTTTCAGCAACACCTTGTTTCCATAATTTCATTATTCCTTTACTTGTGCATTGGTTTCCATGTTTTAATTTGAAATTTGGTTTATTTCTTTTATTAATTATTTCCATATGGGTGTAAAAGTATTTATAGGATATTAGGGGTGTGTACCATTAGGAAGATTATTATTATTACCTTTTATTTATAGTGTATTATTATTATTATCATGTGTGAAATTATTACGTTACCATTATGATATTCAAAATATGTATTTATTGTTAATATGTGCGTATTGTTACTATTAATATTATTTATTATTGTCATTATGGGATTACTACTATTAATATTAATATTAATATTAATATTATTATTATTATTAGTACCATTATTATTATTTTTACTATTGTTATTTATTATTATTATTATTGTTATTATTATGTTCATTATTATAATGATTATTATTATTTTATTTTATTATATTTTTTATTAAATATTTTTAATTTTTTTTTTATCCCTATGATTTTATTGCGGGGGCATAAGCCTTCGGGCATCACGTACCTTAAGCTCTGAGGGAATATATATGTATATATAGTATATTATATTTATTTATTTATTTATTTATGTATATTTATAAATTCATAAAAATGAGTAATTTAAAGACTTATTAGATTAACTTAGGGATAATTTCAAATTAATTAGGTACCGTTTGTAAGAACGGGCGCGTAGGGGGTGCTTGTACCTTCCCCTCGCGTAATCGAACTCCTGAACCTAACTCTGGTAACGTAGACCCATTCTACCCCTAACGAGGTAGTGATCATGTGTTCTAATCACACTAAAAGGTTAGAGGTGACTCCAACATTCCATATATTTTCCTGAAAATTTAAAATTGATTTTTGTTTCGCCGCCCGGGGCACACGCGCTACCGGAATGTCGCGACAGCCTGGCGACTCCGCTGGGGACGTTAGAGAGTCGAACCATTAATTAATTAGAAATTATCCCAAGTTCAAATTTAATAAATCTTTTAATTACTCCATATTTTGTAAATATTGTAATTTGTAAATAACTTTGATTAATTGTAAATATTTTACTTCCATAATTTGTAAATAATCTTAATTAATTAAAAATATTTTGTTTCTTAATTTTTTGAATATTAATTGTAGATATTTCATTTTCAAATATTTTGAATAAGCGTATTAATTGTAGATATTTTGAATAAGCGTATTAATTATAGATATTTTGTATACTAATCGTAAATATTTTGTTTCCTTATTTTTTGTTTCCAAATTTTTTTTGAATAAACATATTAATTGCATATATTGTGTTTCCAAATCTTTTGAATAAATATATTAATTGTAGATATCTTGTTTCTCTATTTTTAATAGCATGTGAATAAATGTGGGGATAACGAGATTAGGTTAAATTTAAATTCACACACTTTCACTAGCCCTCTACTCGAGCTTTACCCTTTAGGATTAGAAAGGAGCACAGTACCATTAGCCTTCATGGGACAAGGTCCTTGAGGGCGCGCGAACCACTCCGCTTAGTTTAAACTTTGACTAAGCCCATTGGGTGAAGATAGGGTTCAGGCTAGGAACCTATTGTCTATAAGGAATAGAGCCTACCCACACATACTTGTACATAGTTTTCCTTAATTAGGATAGAGCCATGAAAAACCCTGTATATATGTACCTACCCTTGGTTGGGACAGGAGCCACATTCTTATCCACGTATAGTATGTTGTATATGTGTTGTGAGATACTTTGTATTATATCATTCATTTTGCATCCAATTTAGACATGCATACTACGTAGCCAGTATTATGAAAAAGCCCAATAATGAGACGATGGTCCATCCTTTCAAAAATGAAGCACTTGGCCCAAGCATTTTAAAATAAGGGTCGGCTCAACCCTTTTCAAATAACTCGGGCCCAATTCTTTAAAAACAAACTTAGGCCCGACCTTTTTCTAAGCAAAAACTTGGCCCATGCTTGATTTTCTAAAAGGGTTAAACCCAGATTTCCAAAAATGGGCTTCGACCCTATTACCCAAAAATCCAGGCCAACATTTTCTAAGCAATCCAAGCCCAAGTCCTTTTAAAACTAGGGTCTGATCTCATCATGAAATATATTGAAGCCCATATTTTAAAATACTTGAGGCCCAAGTACACATTTAAGTCCACAAGTCTGCATTGAACGAATCTCATGAGTTGACTAGTCTGGGTCAACCCCAACCTCAGAACATAATCTGACCCTTCATAGAATCTCAGGTAGATAGACCATCATCAAGGAAATGAATGGTTAAGGGAGAAATTGAATTGAAATCGTGGCCCATCAGTGGTCATGTTAATCTTGAAATCTCTCATTAGTGGGATTTTTCTAAAATATTGGCAAAGTAGTCATTTAGGTTACATCGTATTCATGCATTTCATTTCATACATAGTCATGCACGATAGGCTGCATGCACGCTCATATCTTTGTTTGTATATACAAGTGCACTAGTTGCATCCATGCATAAATACCTATTGCATACCCTAATCATGCATCAAAACATATTCACTCATGCAGTACATAATTGTGCATTCATGATTCTAAAGAGGAAAATGTTGGTTTTCAGTTCAAAGAGGTTGTTTGAATAATATAAAGCAATAATTGAGACCACCACGCATCAGTACAATACCAGGCAAAGAGTGAGAGAAATGAGTGAACAATTGGAAAATAGAGTCCTGGGTCTAGAACAAGGACAAGAAGAGATAAATGATAAGATGAGTAAGATTCTGGAGTTACTAATGAACAAGGGAAAGGTAGTGCATGTTGATCCCGAAGTAAATGTGGACCCTGCTTATCCCCCAGGGTTCACCCCATATCATGGACAAACATCAATTCCACCACCTGGTGTCATGGGGGGTCCACTGCCAAATATGCCTCATTTCATCCCTACTATGCCAGCACAGGGGTTCCCAGTGGTAGGAACTCCTCCGTTAATACCTTCTGATATGAGGATGGACAAATCTGAGACTGAGCGTCGCTGCGATGTATTGGAAGAGTGTCTAAAAGCAATGGAAGGATTTAATACTCTAGATTCCGTTAATCCTAATGATCTGTGCTTGGTGCCAAAAGTCACCCTGCCACCAAAGTTCAAAATGCCAAACTTTGAAAAATTCGACGGGACTCGGTGCCCTCGAACACATTTAGTGATGTACTGCCAAGCAATGACCGCTTTCTCAGACGATGAAAAACTTATGATGCATTGTTTTCAAAGCAGTTTGACTGGTTCCGCTATCCGTTGGTACATTCAGCAAGATAAGGCCTGGATCCGCACCTGGAAGGACTTGGCCAATGCCTTTGTTACTCACTATCGCCATGTGACAGAAATGGCGCCTGATCGAATGATGCTGTAAGAAATGGAGAAGAAATCCATCAAAACATTCAGAGAATATGCTTATAGGTGGAGAGATATGTCGATCTAGGTGGACCCCCCGGTGAGTGACTGGGAGGCCATCTCCTTGTTCGTGAGCACATTAAAAGATCCTTACCGCACACATCTTCGGGGAGCAACTCCCTATGATTTTATGGATATTGTGGCTGCGGGAGGAAGAATTGAAGGCGATATCAAGGCAGACCTAGTCAAGGATAGTGGCATAGAAATTGGTTTAGGCAAAAGGTAAACTAATAGGAAGAAGGAGGAAGATGCACAAATGATACAGGGGTAGTTTAATTGGAAGAATCAATACACCAGAGGTGGGAACCAATGGCCCAAGAGAAACTTTGGTTTTGAGCCCATGGTAAATCAAACGGCGCATACAGGCACAAGGCCCCAGATTTTTCACTCTGGTCCACCAAATCAGCAAGCACAAGATTGAAATGTGACTAGAAACTTCCGAAGGGTGGACCTTATTCCCATGACATATGCCGAATTATTTCCTCAGCTGCGGGAAAGGGGGATGGTATCTGTAATCCTTGGGACGCCCGTTGCGAACCCTCCTCCACAGTGGTATGATCCTGGGGTTCGTTGTGAGTACCATGCTAACTCTCCCGGCTATACTATTGACAGATGTTGGGCCTTCAAACATAAGGTGCAATCATTAAGAGATGCTAGATGGTTAGCATTCGATGACAAGCAACCGGGAGTCCAGGGGAATCCTTTGCCCAAACACGAGGAAGGAAGTGGTTAACATATCCAGGAGGTTCCCAAATCAATGGTTTCAGTCATTATCCACTGAGGCTAAAATGATGGAGTACCGAACTTTTGATTATCTAATCCTTTTCAGTTGATGTTCTTTTGTTTTCCATTGTTATTTGCTTTTTGTAATCCGTGGACGCCAGTGCCTCAGAATATTTTCTATATTCAATAAAATGAATTATGCATTTAGTTATCTTACTTGCATCATGAGTCCAGTTGCCAAATATTGTTTGCTTATGTTTCATGCGGGAATAGGGAAAGTAATATTGCCAGTGTTCATGAGCTAGAAAGAGAGGTTAAAGGATGAAACAATCATTGAATCCAAGCGTTATGAAGAAGTTTTTTCTACTTTCCAAGGAATTCAACGAAGTGGCTGCGCTGTTCTGATAATTTCCTATCGATTAATCACTCATGTTTTGATCAAATGATGGATGACCCTCTTTGGCCGACCAATTATCCCTAAAAAGAACCCAAACAATGATTTACCATTTGTTAACCAAATTGAGCCTGAATGTTAAACCAGTTTTTTCTTAAAAGTCAGATCACCAAAAATCCAACTTGGGTTTGGGTCCCTTAGCATTTGGCAAATCATTTGAGACAATAGTCATTACCAAAAAGATGGCAAGCCATTGTTCTACTACCCAAAAAAAAGTCAAAGAAGAAATCCCTTGCAAACCCTTTTTGAGCCTAAAAGATTTATTTCTTGATTAACCCGTCAAAGGATCACACCCCACATTGGGGCAGTTTTTAAAAGATTGGTCCCAATTGAAGTTTAAATGAAAGATGAAGTCAAGATTCCTTTATAAAAGAAAAAGTGAAAGTTGCAGTAAAAGAAGGGAAAAAAGATTAAAAGGGAAAGAAAAAAAGAAAAGCAAGAGGAAGAAGAAAGAGAATAAGGGACTTACTACATATGTGATCTTTGACCAAATTACCCTTGATGAAATTGATGATTTTGAGCCTTATGTAACTCCTTTCTTCTTTAACCCATATCCTTAGCCTACATTACGGTCCAAATGAAAGTCCTGACCAGATTGGTATACATTATTGTCTTAAATGATTTGTCAGACTCAATGTTGAGTCTGAACTACGTAATGACCTGATCCTGAAAAGGTACGTAGGCAGCTTGTTTAAATAACAAGTTCGGTCAACATCTTGCAAAACGCCTCAACTCGAACTGGGGCCATAAAACATTATTTGGGGTGGTATTTTTGAGCCTTAGTTTCCCTTTTATTCTGAAATCCTACATCCTTAAGCCTATGTTTCGTCCCGAGTCTTAAAGACCATCTTGAGATCAAAGCATGGGTTGATGAAACAGGGGCAGTTGAAGAGAAAGACAATCATCTAGGCTGGGAAATCGACATTATACGACTCTTAAATATTGGTATGAATTTTCCCTATGATAGCATTGAAACATGGTAAAACATTTATTTTGTGCAGATGGCCTTTTGATTTAGTAAGTTGATGTCATAGTTGCATAATCATTCATTGTTCCTTAAAAAAAAAAAAAGGAAAAAACAAGGGAACCCTTCTTACTCTTTAGAGCATTAAAAGAGGATGGATAGTCAAAGAGTTTCAAAATCACCAGTACTTTCTATAAAAAAGATACCTGTGGAGAAAGAGCAGCCTAACTGGGGTAAATGTTATGTTAGAATCTGCTTATTGAAAATAATCCAACAATAAAGTCAAGATCAGTGGCAGATGAATTTAACTGGGGCAAATTTCGAGTTGAGTTTCAGTGGGCCCTATTCAAGCACATTCTTCTCATATTAGAATATGAAATCAAGGTCAGGATTAGCTGTAGGTCCATTCAACTGGGGCAGATTTTATGATTTTTATTTGAGCTGAGTAAATCACTTCCATGATCGGATAAATCAAAGAGATTGAGCCAAGATCAGTTAACGATCCATTCAAATGTGGCAAGTTTCAAGTACAGATCAAATATGAGGTCATTGATCACAAGTGCATTGAGAGAAAAGATTCATGTATTGTCATGCATTTTTCACGCATTGTCATACATTTCATGCACTGCCTAAATTTCATATATTGCTATGCATTCCATGCATTACCATACATTGCCATGTATTTCATGCATCACCTAAATTTCATGCATTACCATGCATTCCATGCATTACCATACATCTTATGCATTACCATGCATTTCACGCATTACCATACATCTTATGCATTGTCTTGCATTTCATGCATTATCCTATATTTCACACATTACTACACACCTCATGCATCTCATGCATTTCATGCATTATCATACATCTTATGCATTTCATATATTACACAAAAAAATAAAAAATAAAAATGCATACATATAATCACAAGTTAGCAATATGCATACATATAGCAGCATATCAGTGCATTTTAGCATCACAAGCAGCAATAGAGCACCCTTCACACTTGTCTTGAGCTTTCAAATGATTATTTGACATCCTGGATGGAGAGATTTCAGTTGTGTTTAATTCTGAGCTGGGGTAGCTGACCCCAAGCACACATTGATTTACTTGGAAAATTGGGGCAAGTTGACCCCAGACACACATTGATTTATTTTGAACTAAAGCAACAAATCCCAAAGATAGGGGATTCATTCATTGACATTCAGATTTTACCCCAAGTGCATTTTCCAAATAAAGTAACAACTTTCCCGACTTTGCTTTCACACCTTGTTACTAGTTGAGGTGGCTGGATCATCGTGTCCCTACGGCTCAGATTCTTACATTCGAAGCAAGCCATCATTGTGTCCTATGGCTGGATCATCGTATCCCTATGGCTCGGATTCTTACATTCGAAGCAAGCCATCATTGTGTCCCATGACTGGATAATTGTATCCCTACGGCTCGGATTCTTACATTCGAAGCAAGTCCCATGGCTGGATCATCGTATCCCTACGGCTCGGATTCTTACATTCGAAGCAAGTCATCATTGTGTCCCATAGCTGGATCATCGTATCCCTATGGCTGGGATTCTTACATTCGAAGCAAGCCATCATTGTGTCCCATGGCTGGATCATCGCGTCCCTATGGCTCGGGTTCTTACATTCGAAGCAAGCCATCATTGTGTCCCATGGCTGGATCATCGCATCCCTACGGCTCGGATTCTTACATTCGAAGCAAGCCATCATTGTGTCCCATGGCTGGATCATCGTGTCCCTACGGCTCGGATTTTTACATTCGAAGCAAGCCATCATTGTGTCCCATGGCTGGATCATCGTGTCCCTACGGCTCGGATTCTTACATTCGAAGCAAGCCATCATTGTGTCCCATGACTGGATCATCGTATCCCTACGGCTCGGATTCTTACATTCGAAGCAAACCATCATTGTGTCCCATGGTTGGGTCATCGTGTCCCTACCGCTCGGATTCTTACATTCGAAGCAAGCCATCATTGTGTCCCATGGTTGGATCATCGTATCCCTACATTCGAAGCAAGCCATCATTGCGTCCCATGGCTGGATCATCGTGTCCCTACGACTCGGATTCTTTCATTCGAAGCAAGCCATCATTGTGTCCCATGGCTGGATCATCATATCCCTACGGCTCAGATTCTTACATTCGAAGCAAGCCATTCTTGTGTCTCATGGCTAGATCGTCGTATCCCTATGGCTCGGATTCTTACATTCGAAGCAAGTCATTCTTGTGTCTCATGGCTGGATCATCGTATCCTCACGACTCGGATTCTTACATTCGCAGCAAGCCATCCCTGTGTACCTCAACCTCGATTCTTACATTCAGTGCAAATCATTTCTGGTTGGCAGAAATAAACAACTCTTGATTAACTTGAAAAGCCATAGAGAGTTGAATGACTTGGCTAAAATAGGTGTCTTTTATCTTTGCAGGCTTGTTAGTACAAAAAATGTAGGAGAGTTTCTATCGTTACATTGAAGCAACTAAGCCTACAAAGAGGGGCAGCTGCAAACACCCTATTTTTGCCCTAACCAAATAGAACACGGGGTCCCCTCTTATTATTTTCATTATTATTATTATTACCTTATTATTATTATTATTATTATTATTATTATTATTTTCCTATATTATTAGTACTTTACTATTATTTTGTTAGTATTTTTATTATCATTATTATTATTATTTTTCATTTTTTATTACCAGTACTTTTATTATCTTTATTTTTATTTTTACTTTACTATAATTATTTTTATTTTTCATTTATTTTATTGTTTTTGATATATTATTATTATTATTATTATTATTATTATTATTATTATTATTATTATTATTATTAGCATTAGTATCTTATTTCGGCTATTATTATTTTTATTATTTTTTGGTAATGTTATCATTATTATTATTTATTACTTTTAATATTAGTATTATTACTTTATTTTTATTAATATTATTATTATTATTATTATTATTTTATCAATAGTATCTTCATTTTTATTTTTTACTATAATTATTTATTATTATTTACTATTTAGTAGTATTACCTTATTATGATAATTATTATTATTACTATTTCCATTTTCATTATTACCATAAGAATAAAAGTAAAAGAAAAAGAAAAAGAAAAAGAAAAAGAAAATAAAAAAAGGAAGTTTGTTTTAGGGTTTTGAAATTTTTTTTTATATAATGGCAAAGAGGCCAAGCAAAAGGAGCGGGGAAGCGCACAGCCACAGCGCACAGGGAAACCAAAAAAAAAAAAAAAATTTTGTTCTCCTTCTTCTTCTTCTTCTTCCCGGAGACACAACCTCACGCACAGCCTCCCTGTTTCTAGTTCTTCCATCATCTCTCCATCTCCTAGCCGCCTACACCGCAGCACCATTGCCAAACACCCCTCCTTGCTCCGACCATCTGGATTCAGTCCCCTCCGTTGACGCCGTCGCCGTTGACCCCCACTAGTCGTCGCCGCCCATCTCTTCCGGCCTCCCGGCGGTACAGCCCCAGCACACCCGACGGACAGCAACCCAGCCAGCCACCGCCGTCGTCACTCCCTCACAGAATCGTGTCCAGACCCGAGCACCACCCCGCAGCCTCTGCAACTCTCTCCGGCAACCACTATAGCAGCAACCTCCGATTCGCCCACACCGCCGTGAGCACCAGCCGAGACCCTCATCATCTCCGACCATCATCAATCTCTCCCTAGGACCTCTGGCCATGCACAGCAACTCTGAATACCAGACCCAAGCTTCCCTTGCTCTAGTCTTCATCACAGCAACCCAAGCTCCACCCAGCAGATCCTCACAACTCCCTGCCAGTCATCGCTACACCGGCACCCAACTCCGGTGGTACTCCCATCTCTGTGAGTCTTCCGCCCCTCCGATGAGCTTCTCTGCATGCCGGCCACATGCACACACTTACACTCACACCCTCATACACACTCGCTGCACATATGGTTGTACACAGAACACACACAAATATATGTTTATTTTAGTGTCAGTGTTAATATATACATACATATACATATATATTTTATATTGACTCTATAGTATTGTTATTTACGAATTATTGTTAATAATATTATTATTTATATATTATTAGTATTAGTATTATTATCATGTGAATATCGTTATGAATAATGTTGCTATATTATTTGTATATTACCATCAATAATATTATTATATGATTTGTATATTATTTTTAATATGGTGATTATATGGGTTGTATTGTTATTATGTTGATTGTATTAGTGTTATTACCATATCGTTTGTGTATTAGTATTAGTAATATTATTATATAGTTGGTTTATTAATATTAGCATTATTATTATATTAATTATATTAGTATTAGTATTACGTAGCTTGTATATTATTATTAATAACATGATTGCATTATTCTTATATTACTGTTTGTATATCACTATTAGTAAAATTACGGTATTGTTTGGATATTATTATTGGTATTATTATTATATTGATTATCATATTGATTTTATTATTATTAATATTCTATTGTTTGTATATGGTTGGTATTATTATTACGTGGATTGTATTAGCATTATATTATTTGTACGCTATTACCAGTATTATTATCATATTATGGAAATATTTATGTTATATTATTATAATTTGTATATTATCATTGCAATATTAGTATATTATTATTAAATGGGAAATTTTCATATTGTATGTTTACTATCTAGGGTTTTCATTATGGTTATATTTTAAGTGTTAATGTTATTATCATTTAATTTTCGTGTTGTAAGGATTTTCATTGTTGTATGTATTTGGTGTTTTTGTTATTATTGCATTCATTCAATGTTTAATATTTGTACATTTAGGGTTGTGTATTAATTTTGGCAACCATGTTGTATTGGTATATATTATTTTCAGCAATACCTTGTTTCCATAATTTCATTATTTCTTTACTTGTGCATTGGTTTCCATGTTTTAATTTGAAATTTGGTTTATTTCTTTTATTAATTATTTCCATATGGATGTAAAGGTATTTATAGGATATTAGGGGTGTGTACCATTAGGAAGATTATTATTATTACCTTTTATTTATAGTGTATTATTATTATTATTATTATTATTATTATTATTATTATTATTATTATTATTATTATTATTATTATTATTATCATGTGTGAAATTATTACGTTACCATTATGATATTCAGAATATGTATTTATTGTTAATATGTGCATATTGTTACTATTAATATTATTTATTATTGTTATTATGGGATTACTACTATTAATATTAATATTATTATTATTATTATTATTATTATTATTAGTACCATTATTATTATTTTTACTATTGTTATTTATAATTATTATTATTATTGTTATTATTATGTTCATTATTATAATGATTATTATTATTTTATTTTATTATATTTTTTTTATCCCTATGATTTTATTGCGAGGGTATGAGCCTTCGGGCATCACGTACCTTAAGCTCTGAGGGAATATATATGTATATATAGTATATTATATTTATTTATTTATTTATGTATATTTATAAATTCATAAAAAGGAGTAATTTAAAGACTTATTAGATTAACTTAGGGATAATTTCAAATTAATTAGGTACCGTTTGTAAGAACGGGCACATAGGGGGTGCTTGTATCTTCCCCTCACGTAATCGAACTCCCGAGCCTAACTCTGGTAACGTAGACCCATTCTACCCCTAATGGGGTAGTGATCACGTGTTCTAACCACACTAAAAGGTTAGTGGCGACTCCGACATTCCATATATTTTCCTGAAAATTTAAAATTGATTTTTATTTCGTCGCCCGGGGCACACGCGCTCTCGGGACGTCGCGACACCAGCATTGGCCCCTATGTCTTTTATTGCACTTCGAGCATACAGAGTCCACTGTCTCTTTTCCTTTCTTCGCTGATTCCTGACTGGCCTCAGACTGAAAACAAGATGGTGCAGGTCTCTTCTTCTGCTCTAAAGACTCAATGCTGCTTTGGATACTCTTCTCCAACACTGAAGCCTTATCAACTACTTTTGAAAAACTCTAGACCTGAAACCTAACCACCAGCTCATAGATTTTGCACCTCAGGTCTTTCTCAAATTTCCTAGCTTTCCTTACCTTATTTGGAATTAGAAATGGAGTGAAATGCAACAATTCCACAAATTTAGCCACATACTCCGCAACCGTCATATCCCCCTAGGTTAGATTAGTAAACTCCTCAATCTTTTCCTCTCTGACAGATGAAGGAAAATACCTGCCAAAGAACAGCTCCTTGAATCCCTCCCAGGTAAGAGCTATCTTTACCACCCTCTGATCCTCTAGCAGTTTCATAGAAAGCCACTAGCGCTTCGCCTCTTTAGCTATCTTGAATGTAGCATAACGGACTTTCTACTTGTCAGTGCAGTCGAGTACAGTCATAATCTCTTCTATTTCCTGTACCCAATTCTCTGCTGCCACTGGATCAGGTCCTCCTATAAAGGTTGGAGGGTTCATCTTCACAAATTCCTTAATGCTGCCGCCTTGTCCTACAAGTGGATAGTTTTGTTCTTTTGGATCCTTCTTCATCTCTGCCTTAACCTGACAAACGATACCCCGTAGCACCTTAGAGGTATCTATTTCTTCTTTGCTAGAAGTCACTAAATATTCTCTTCCTTTAACCTCTACATTCTCATCTCCGAAATCCATCCTGAAAATAGGACAAAGAAGAGATAAGAATTTCATATCATAACCTCAAATAACATAATCATTAAATTAAGTCCAATACAAATCCAAAATCTCCATATAAGGACCAATCTCATGGCTAGGAAACATCACCGTCGATGGATTTACTGTGGTTTTCTGAACCGTCGACTGAATTAGAAAATCACAGAAGTCCGCCAAGGGATTTCTGTCTCCAAGCTATAAGACAAAATCCTATACTTCCCTAAACCTAATATAACCTTTCCATCTAATATCCTTATCCTAACTAATTCCTATACTCTGGTATAAATTATTTCCTAAATTCTTAAAATCCCAAAATCTATTGCCCTGATACCAAAATGTAACACCCTGAACCTTTAATCCTGAGTTTGGTGCGTTATACCTAATAAAATCCTAATAATCCATAAATCAAAACATACGCAGCGGAAAACATAAACATAATCTCCATAAATATAATACCAGAGTTTACTATTTCTACATATAATCCATATTAACCATTTATCCACTTGTATTCACAAATTCATATACCTCCAAAACATTTTAGTATTCACAATCATTCCTTTCTCAACAGACTTAAAATATAAAAACATAACTTAAACTTTATACAACCTAACAGTTCTATAAAAAATATACCATTTCTCTTTGTAATCCTAAAAAATGTTATAAACCCTCGAGCTCTCTAAGCTCGACCTTAAGGATGTCTTGAAAAATAAATAGTCATATTCAGGTGAGACACATCTGAGTAAGAGAAGAAACAATATATTAAAAACAACATGTGGCTAATATGAGGTTTATAAATTTCATTTTAATATCATTTGAAAACGTCATCATAACACTGAAATCATTCTCTAAACCTAATCAATCACATGTAAAAGATTTGACCCACGAGATTACCTAAAGATAGGGGTGATTACCCACCCATACAAGTAGCACCCCTCTACTCTGATACTTAGGCAACCCTAGGGTCGCTGCTGAAGCATACCAAGGCACTCACCTTACTCAATAAGCCCTCAAGTATTAAATTGATCTCGTACTCACACAGTTCCACAAAGGTTTACTAGCGAAGGTCCAAAGGATAGCGAAATCTACCTGCCCATACAGGTAGTGTAATGACCTAAAAATAAAATAAAACCGTTTCCCCTATTTTAATATCAAACATTAACCTAAACAGCGGAAAGCCACATACATAAACATGACCACATAAATTACAATACCAGAGCGTCTAAATATCCCTTAAATTATACATATATCATTGCTCTCTTCAAAACTATTCTGTACTGAAGTCAGGGCATACAAAAATACTACCTAAAAATACTACTCACCCTTAACAGGGCAGACGAACAGCCCCTCTACCTGCAAGCCTAACCCGCTCGTCTAACTGGTTCATCTGAAAAATAATTCAACACTGGGGTGAGACGATGATCAGTAAGACAAAACATGCTATTACTAGTGTGTGGCTACTGAGTTATATTTCGATATAAATAATCTGATTTAAAAAATAATATCATGGATAACTGAAATTGTAAATGCTGGTATATTAAAACTATATAAATTTACTTTTCATAATACTACTACTATTTTTAGAATTCTACTTATACTTATAATATCTAAGAAAATTTTCCCTAGATGACTGTATGTCATGATTTAACCCCTCATGACAGGGTTGTGCGGCCCAAAGGTGAGACCTATCTTGGCTGGCCGACCAGGATAAGTCAACTGAACTCCGATAGTCTGATCAGCACCCTCAATCCATATCTGTTAGAGAGCATGTCCCGACGTGGGCACGATCGACCTCATACCACTTACTGTATGAGTTAAGTGGTTACACTCTGAACTGAATGTCTGTAGCTACGGTACTGTGCTCTGCTGAACCTGATCCATCAGGGTCTGATACTATATAGGTAGTTGATATCTTTAACATACTGTTTTACCATGATTTCGGAAATAACCATAACCCCATAGAATTTATCTGATATTCTAAATTAACTGACTAAAAATCTGATTTTTGTATAACTGAACTATTATCTGTATAACTGAATATCAGGGCATTATGGTACTGAAAAATTAATTATTCTAAAATTATTGGGAATACATTTTTTCGAGTATACGGTATACTAAAACCTTTATTCTATAAGCATGTAAATATCATGAAATTTCTGTTTATAAATTGTAAACATGGTATTCATGGTTTGTATAAATATGGTACTGTACTCTAATCAACTCAAGCCACACTAATAAATATTATCATAATCAGGCTCTGAAAACCGTATATATAATTTGAATAATAATTTGATAACAACCTATAATTTGCACTGAAATCATAATGAAGTTTCCTAACATAGTATGTTTCCCTTACCTGACTACTGGAAAGCCCCCTACTGAATATTGGTCCTACACCCGCAGGGTTTCCTACTCAACTCCCTAAAAACACCATTCACCAAAACAAAATATCATTATTTCTCTATCTACTTCATTTCCTATAACTGCTGGAAAGCCTAATTTCGAATAAAAGACCTTACCCTGAACTTGGGAAGAAATTCAACTCGATCCCACCGATGATCCGCCCCGGTAAACTTGGATAGAAGTTTGTTAGGAGCGTTGTAGTGGCCTCAGATCGTCGATCCAGCAAACGACAGAGCCGAAATCGAAGAAAAAGGGAAGAGGAGTCGTTGGAGAGAGAGTGTTCCACTGAATTTTGTGCATGAAAAACTGAGTTTAGCACTATTTATATTGTGGGCTTCGTCGACGAGCCACGTCATCTCGTCGACGAGGCCAAGAAGGAGGTTCATCGATGAATGTCATCTTCTAGTTAACGAAATTCAAAGCTTAGGAACAACCTCTCGGTATCTTCTCATCGACGAAATATGTCCTCGTCGATGAGACCCTCTTGTACCCTCATCGACGAATCCCCTGTGTTCGTTGGCGAGTCCATGAGAAAATTCCTTGGGTTATTACACCCAAAGTTTGCTGCCTCCTTCTATTTCTGTTTCCATTTCCCTCCCTCTTTATTATTTAAATACCATTATTCTTCGGGTCATTACAGGTAGGTTCCCTCTACCCTAGTACGTTATGCAGCTACTGCCATATCTAAAGTTACTAGCGCACTCACCTTTCTCAGCAAGCCCTCAGGCGAAGAGTGTGCCCCGCCTACTCATAACATGTTCTACAAGCATAGATACTTCTAATATCATAATACATTATTATTTTTGTCATTATTCAACCACTTACATCTATTCATGGTCACAGCTTCAACATTGCATTACATCTCACTTTAAGTGACTTTTTCCCATTTTCATTGTTCATATTTTACATTTCATTCCATTGTCATTTCATTTCGTTTTCATTTCATTCATTCGTACTACAGCTGGTCTTTAACCGTCATCAGTTAGTCCACATAGAAATGAGCTAGAATCTACTAACACAACTTCTTTTAGCTGTCATCAGTTAGTCTACATAGAAATGCGCTAGAATCTGCTAATACGACTCTTTTCAGTTGTCTCATATTTACATGGTTGCATTAACATACACAAGCAACATGGTCCATATAATATTTCTTTTTAATGCTTTACTTACTTAACCTGCATCTCATACATTTATTATATATTTGCACATAACTTACATTTACTCATGCCACACAATTTAGAAATAAAATTCGTACATATTTCTTGTAAAATAAGCCAACCCACATTTAACGTTTATATGTTGAAAATACTTTTCATTTCTTGCATAATTTCCCAGAAAATACCTTTTACTTTCATCAGTTCATTTTCACATATACATAGCTAAATAAATGATCCTAAGCTTAGAAAATATAGTTTAAATGGTTGGCATTTTAATAATCCACATCAAAACATATACATAAATATAATATAATTTATTACCTTTAATTTCATAAAATCTGATTTAATATACAATTTTCCCTTACCTAACTTCTGAACTACGCCGGGATCCTTGAACCGATACCCGTGGCATTCACTTGGACCCTGAATCAAAACCTTAGTTTAGTTAAATATTCCCAAATAAACTACTATTTTCACATTTTCTCAACTGACTCAAATCTTAGGAAACATACTTATTTAATACTTCTTAGGCTCCAAATAACAATATTCATTAAGAAATTCCCAAAATAACTCACTTACCCTGATTTTGGGATGTTTCCCAAACCTCTCAAACCAACGATCAGCCCCTACAACCTTACATAGAACGATCCTACGAACCTCATGCTAGTTCTGGATCGTCAAACCAGGTCAAATCTAGCCTGGAATCGAAGAAAGAAGGCTGATGGTCCATTTTTTAGAGAGAGAGAAAAAAGAATCCCGAATTTTCTCGCTGAAATGAAAGAAAACTCTATTTATAGGCAGGACTTTGTCGACGAGACATGTGGGTTCATCGATGAACCACTGAAGAGACTTCGTCAATGAGAAGATACATTCGTTGACGAAATTCAGAGTTTCAAATTTACTCTCTTGGGATTCCTTCATTGACGAGGAACAAAATTCGTCGGCGATTTATAGAAGGACACTCGTCGACGAAGACAGAACATTTGTCGACGAGGCCTGCTATTCCTTCCTCTAAAATCTTTCCTTTTTCCCTTTATTATCCATTAATCCATTTCATTTATTATATTTCCCAATTATTTTTTAGTTTTAATTTTTGGGTCATTACAAGTTAGTCATAAATATCATTTTATACCAAAAACCTAAGCTCCAAGCACTTTGCATCATTGTTGTTCTTATTCAAGTGCTCAACTCTCTTTTGCTCATTTATTTTGTTTGATTCACTCCTTGAGAGAGTAGTGTGAGATTGTGTTGTAATTCATATTAGCTCATTTGAGGAGCAATTTCTTTGTATCCATCATCTCTTGTAAAAGGTTCTTTGTGAACCATTGTTGGAGAAGGTTCTTTGTGAACCGTTTGGTGAAGGTTCGTTGTGAACCGGAGTGAAGGCTCTTGGTGAGCGCAATAGGGATTTGTTCCTGAGTGTAGGATTTAGTACCCGAGTTGTAAGGCTTGCTCCGCCGGTGAAGGAGTGTTATAGTGGATTGTGGAATCTTTGATTTGGTGCTGAGGCGTGGACGTAGGCTTCGTGCCGAATTACGTAAAAATACCGGTGTTGATATTTCTTTCCCTATACTCTTTATTATTTGTCTTGTGCATGATTTAAATTTCATATATTGTGATATAATTGCTTAAATCTTGCCAAGAGATTTTATTTTGTAAAAAAATACGTATTCCGCAAAAAGAGTCTATTCACCCCCCCTCTAGACTACATACTCCCGAGGTTAGGATGTCTAACAAAAACAATAAAAAAACTATGCAAACTAGTCATTTATAGCCATTGGGGCGGAAATCTTGACGCAAAAAATCATTGACGATTTTCTTGAAACCGTCAAAGTCATCAACAAAAAAGTTGTGAGATTTTTTCTTAGCTTTCCATAGACACCAAAATCTCCCTTTTTGGATTTTTAAGCAAAAATTATGCCCCAAATACCAAAAGGGGTTCAAAAAATATGATAGGTGCATAATTGAGATTTTAAACCCAACCAAAAAGCCTTTTAATCACAAATATATAAAGTCTAATGAAGATTAAAACTTGTCCAAGTGAGCTTTTCCTCAAATATAAGATATCTTGATTTATGAAAACACAATTGAAAGATTATTTGATATCTTATATACTTAGAATGTCCTTTTATAAAAATATACTTAACTTTCTTAAGTTTTAGGACATTAACCATGCTTTGATAAAACTGGGACCAAATATAAAAATGTCTTAAAACTAGGATATTAAAAACTTGTCCTTTTGAAAACATATTTTGAGTTTAGGATTGTTTTTGACAAACTTTTTGAATTTAACTTTGAAAACCATGAATCTGAGTTTGTGACTTTAATGCAATCCTATAAACTCAAGTGTCATTATATGCATATGCAATGCTCAACGATCTTGCTCATAAATAATGCAAGAAACACACTCACAAGAGTTACAATATAGACTACTTCAAACACTCCCCAAATACATATAAGACTACATTAAGTTTCCTTTGGTCATGCTTGGGTGCTTCTGAGTACGTGTCCATTTCATATTTCCTTCTTGATGTCTACTTGATCTGATCTTTGCCTTCGATCTAGCATTTCATGTAGGAGTACCTTTACTAAACATGATTTGCAAAGAGAGGAAAACATTAAGAACAATATATAGGTTAATATCATCAAAACACTTAAAATAATGATGTTGTAGCCACCAAGACTAACATTCTTCCCCTTTTTGATGATGTTTAACCTATTATTAATTTATTTAATATTTGCATTCATATTTATACTTACTATGACTTGATATGCAAAGATAAGCTAACCTAAAACCACTAATGGGTTGTTATCATCAAAACAAGATAATTAAGCTTATGTAGCCTCTAAGGCTAACATTCTCCTCCTTTTTGATGATGACAAACCATTGGTGTTTTCCTATAGGGTATATTTTAAAACTCTCCCTCAATTTATGCATATTCTTAGATAAGACTAACATTTGCTCCCCCTTACTATATGCATATAAGGTAAAAATATTTAACTATATTTTTCATATCTATTAGGGCTTTAAACATGCATACCACAAAATAGAAAGTTCATGTAAAATAAAACAAATAAGCAATTAGAACTTTCATATTATCTCTGAATTACCACATGCATTCTACCCCACATGCATTTTCCATGCATTTCATTTCTCCCCCTCACATAACACTCCACAACATTCTCTTAACAAAAAAGACACCAACTATCATCTCCCCCTTTGATCATCATCAAAAAGAGAGGCAAAAATTCATTTTATGAAAAAATGATTTCTCCCCCTTAATCTAAGATATCATGGTGGTGAGGTGAGTGTGTGTTAGATACATATGCCAAATTTTTTTTTTTTTTTGCTAAACCATAAGACTTGAAAAACCAAGAATGACTTTCGTGCAAAAACTTGAATGATGATTTTTATGAATTATATCATATGATGTAGATCAATCATTCAATGTAAATTTTCCAAAAGTTGTTATGATTAGATTTCATTAAAGCCCAAGTCAATCTATGGGATATGTTTTGCAATGCTTTTAAGAAATATACTATATATCCAAGCAAGATCATATATCATCAAAACACATCATAGCTTGCTTTTGAAAAAAAAAAAAATCAAAACCTTAGAAATTCACAAAAGAAAACAAGGTTTTTCCAATTACCAAGCTTGGGACACATTCTATTGCATCCCATAAAGTAATAGCTAATATTTCAAAAGGAGGTTAACCAATTTTCAAGATAAAAACAATTAAAGCATTGTATTGGTTTTAATCAAATAAACTCATTAATATTGGCATGATTCTCAAGAGATTTCTAGCAAAAAAATTAATACAAATTAAAATGCAAAATCTAGAATTTTCACATTTTGAGCTCAATCCATAAAATAAGTGTTTTTAAGTTACCACAAATAACGATTTACTTGGTCAACACTTATTCGTTTCACCTAAGTGTGGTTTAAATCTACCTAAACCTAATTCCTAATCCTAGTTCCTATGGATACAATTCAAAGAGCTCATGTGTTTCCTTTTGGTACCCATTCCTCCTTGGATCCCAAGGGATTGATTTTCTTTACAACTCATTCAATTTTTCTTTCTTTGCCTCTAACTCCTCTAAATGGGCAAAAATATCTAGTATGACTCTTTCTTTCACAATATAGACAAATCTTGTTTTCATGTGAGGGTCTTGACTTAATTGCATTATTTTTACTTGTTGAGGCATAATGATGTGATTTATAAGAGGTTTTAAATTTTTTTTTGTAAGAATCATTTTTCTTAGTTCCCAAAGATTTTTTGGAGTTTTCTTTCCCTCTTGTGGTTATACTATGATTTTCATTTTTCTTTTTTAAGATACCATCTTCCTTCAAAATATTTTCAATTTGATTTTTCAAAATTTTCACCTTATCTTGAAAAGATCCATGGTCTTTTTGAGCCTTTTCTAAAAACTCCTCATTTTTCTTTTTAAAAGGAATATTTTCCTCTTTTAAGGTGGAACAAAGGCAAGATTCTTTTCCTTTCCATTTTGACAATTTATCTTCCAAGCTTTTGATTTTGACTTCTAAAGTTTTATTTTCTTCTTTCAATGAGGACTCCCTTAGTTTAAGTATGTGTTTAAATGTTTTACAATAAGCAGGTATTCATGGAAAAAGTTGTATTTTTAGACGAAATGCTGCCACGATTTTTCCAAATTCACTGCACACACATCCTGTGTTTTTATAAAAAATGAATATTTTTGAACTTAGGTTATGTTTCTAGAACATCGTCTTTTGTGCATTATGAATATTTTCAATATGATCTGTTCTAGTTCACTTAAATCTTTTGCTGGACTTAACTTCAATATTTTATGGCTACTTGTATCCCCAAAACAATAATTGGTATCCGATTTTTAAAAGGGATTTCTTGTAAAGTCATATATGCATGAGCTAACTTTAAAGGATAATCTTGTGTCATGCTGTGTATGTTTAAAACATTTGTGTCATATGCTCAAACTGTAAGATTAAAAAAAAAATGCACAATCTGAGGGGGAGCCACTTCACTTAGAAATATATGGCTCTGAAACATTAAATGTATCACACTTCAGTCATCACTAGAATTTGTATCTTGTGAAATACATAAATCTCAACAATTGGTATCCTTCAGTCATTTTGTGCTGCATGATCATCTTATCTTTTTGACTTGATGATTTGAGTGGATCAATATGGAACTGTTTGACTTGATTGGATGTAAATTGTTGTTTATGATTGTTGAACTTAAAAAGGTCACTTAGGTACAGATTTATTTTGGGAAATGCTTTATTTTCAAATGACATGCTACCGAAATTTCCAAAATATTCCCAAATTACATCTTGTATCTAAATGATTGTTTGCCCATGTGCTATAATTCTTTGTTCTTAGCCCTTTTTACTATTTCCAAAAGGGGGAGAAGAGGCAAAATAGGGTACATTAGTTGATTTAATTGAGCTTTTAATTATCTTTATGCATATAGTTAGGGGGAGTCTTTCTTGGTTGTACCCACTTTTGCATAAAGTATTTGTCATTATCAAAAAGAGGAAGATTGTTGACCTAATTGGTCATATCTCGTTTTGATAATGATAAATACATTGGTACTGATGTTTGCCCTAAGCTTGCATGCAAGTTCACTTTACGCATTGAATTGAAAAGAATGCTATATCATGATAGCGTATGATGACCTAATAGAAAATTAAAGAATATTGTACTTTACTTGTACTTGCATTTGTATATTCTTCATTCTGGGTTGTAATTCATAATTGTACTGTAACGCTATATGGTCTATAATAATCTGCATCATGCATGATAGGACTGTATGCTCAAATGACCTTAGTTTGACTTTAGGTTCCCACACTTAGTGCACAAGACCCCATTATAATTCATATGTCATCAAGCTTAAAATTAAAGTTAAGTAATGGACCTTAGGTAAAAATCATAAAAACTTCGGGCAACCGAACCTGGAAAGTCAAATTGCCTCGGTCGACCAAACCACTGACCGGTCAAAAAGTTTACCTTGATTCGGGTGACCAAACTTAAATGACTTGAGTGTCCACTGTCCACCGAACTTGTACTCTGTACTTTTCCATCGTCCCTGGACGCCCAAAATTTTAGTTCATTTTATGCTGAGGCGACCAAACTTGGAAGTTTGCTAAGTTGAACTCTAGTTCATACGATCGAATCTCGGACAGAATGGAAAATTGCTTTGATCAGCAAACCAAACCCTCATACATGCACCCAAACTTCAAAAATTACTTTTTCTGTTGTGTCTGTTCGGGCAACCAAAACTCTCAGGTTGGCCCAATTTTAACCACAGTTGATTACGGTAAAATAAGGTTAATTTCTTAAACTCATTTAAAACTTTTTTAATAATTTCCTGTATGTCCCAAATGGTTATATTTTTTGTCTTCTATATATATGGGAGATTAGCATTTACAATTAGAAAAAAATCCTCTCAATTTTCAAAGAATATATTTTTCATACAAAGCTTAAACACTCTTTGCTTGTTATTCCTTTGAGAAACCCAACTTCCTAAAAGTGTTATTGAGTGATTCAAATTGCTAAAACTCTCATTTTTATAGATTGATTGTTGTTTTTATTGAGAGTGATAGTTAGGGTTTTCCCCTCTATTTAATCAATAAATCTTTATGTGGGAAAACCCTTGTAGCTAGTGAGTCTTTGCATCTTTGTTGCAAGACTCATCAAATTTGTGGTTTTTGATTTGCAAATTATTTTTCACAAGCTTACATATTTTTCAATATCTCTAGAGCTATTATTTTGAAAAAATATTATTTGAGATATTTTGAATATTCTTGTTGGAACACTTTGAAACTTGCTGTGATTGATTTACATTGATACTTTGTTTCAAAGATTGTGTGGAAATACCTCTAGGTCTTGATCATACTTTTACATCAGATTGAGTGTTTAGCACACGTTATTGGCACTGAGCATATTTACTATCATCTATGCTTGCATGTATTATTCGGACTATATTGTGGTACGTATTTGCTTGATTAGAAGCACTTCATTTGTAGGCAAAAATTATACCGATTATTGTATTCCAAGCATAGGCCTGAAAAGGGAAACTTGCCCTTGTAAAAGTCTCGGACTGGCTTTGACCCAGTTAGTAAAGTTAGGTGCACTATCTTGGTAAGGTGTAGTTGTAGGTTAAGGTTAGCCCCGTTAATTGACCTGATTGTAAACGGTGTCGGTCCACCCGTGAAGTGAGCCTTTAGTGGAATCCTTGTGCTTGTGAGCCAAGACGGGGACGTAGGCAAGATTGGCCGAACCCCGATATCATATTCAATGTCAAGTTTACATTTCCTGCATTGTACTCTACGCTGTGCTTGATTTAATTTCGTTGTTGAATATTCTGCAAATCTGATTGGCACGGTATTGCATTTGATTGGGAAATACTAGAATTGCATTGTATGCTCTGAAAATTGTTTAATATATCATATCTGCAATTTCATATACATTTAGACTGTCCCTAAGTTGTGTAATACTGCTACTGGATTAGTTGAACCTAGGAGGAAATTTTTTAATCTCCAATTCACCCCCTCTTGGGATTGCACCAAAGTCAACAGAAATTATGTTATGAAGTTTGTACTGATGCCTGTAGGGGAGGTATGCTCAATACGGAAATTATGTTATGAAGTTTGTACTGATGCCAATGGGGGAGGTATGCTCAGTACGAAAATTTATGTTATGAAGTTTGTACTGATACTGGTAGAGGAGGTATGCTCAGTACGAAAACTATGTTATGAAGTTTGTACTGATGCAGGTGGGGGAGGTATGCTCAGTACGGAAATTATGTTATGAAGTTTGTACTGATACTAGTGGGGGAGGTATGCTTAGTACGAAAATTATGTTATGAAGTTTGTACTGATGCTGGTAGGGGAGGTATGCTCAGTATGGAAATTTCGATGTGAAAATACATATACGTAGATTTATGAAGATAGAATTATTTATTTAACTAAATGTACGCTTTAGAAGAAATGTGTATTTTAAGTTGTATAGGTGTGAATTATGATATATATATATATATATATATATATATATATATATATACTGTAACACCTCGAACCCTTAAACCCGAGTCCGATATGTTATACCTGATAAAATCTTGATAATCCTTAAATTAATACATTTGTAGCGGAAAACATAAACATAATCTTCATATAACATTATACTGTAATACCATAATGTCGTAATACCGTAATACCGTAATACTAGAGTTTACTTTCTATCTATAGATCCTTAAAATCCAACCATCACCTGCATTTCCATAGATACATAATTCCCAAAACATTTTAGTATTTTCACAACCATTCTTTACTCAACATCCTTAAAATCATCACGACATGAAACATAAAACATATACATCCCCAAAATATTATTAACACATACCCTTTCTCTTTACAATCCTCAAAAAGGCTAAAAACCCTCGAGCTCTTTAAGCCCGACCTCGAGGATGTCCTGAAAAAGAAATAATCATATTCGGGTGAGACACATCTCAGTAAGAGAAGAAACATATATATTAAAACAGTGTGTGACTAACATGAGGTATAAAGATATCATTTTAAATACATTTGCAAATCATTTTCATAACATTGAAATCATTTTCTAAACCTAAACAATCACATGCAAATATTTAACCCACGAGATTACCTAAGGATAGGGGTGATTACCCGCCCATACAAGTAGCACCCCTCTGCTCTGATACTTAGGTAACCCTAAGGTCACAACTAAAGCATACCAGGGCACTCACCTTACTCAGTAAGCACTCAAGTATTAGATTAATCTTGTACTCACACAATTCAATAATAATTTACCGGCAAAGGCCCTAAGGATAGGGAAATCTACCAGCCCACACAAGTAGGTTCCCTCTGCCCTAGTACATTATGCTGCTACTATAACGACCCAAAAAATACTGATATTTAAATATTAGAGAAAGATAAAAATGGAAACATGAACAGAAGGAGGCCATAGACTTCGTCAACGAACGCACATCGCATTTTGGAGATAATAATAATTTTAAGAAATTGCCAAGACTCGTCGACGAATATAGGGATTCGTCGACGAGCATATAAGGAAATTCGTCGACGAATACAGGGTTTTGTCAACGAAAAACTACTGAGCAAGGAATGGGCTACTCTGAATTTCGTCGACGAATATAGGGTTTCATCGACGAATTTAATGAAGGGCTCGTTGACGAGATGACGTGTCTCGTCGACGAATCTGGACCTATAAATAAGGAAAAACCGGATTTTTATCTCATTTCAGCGCCTCTCTCTCGCTCTCTCCTCTCTCTCCTTCTCTCTTTGTTTCTAGGCATATTTCTCACCAGATCAAAGATCCGAGGCTACCACGACGCTCCTGACGAAGTTTTTTGCAAGTTTGTCGGAGCTAATCGTTGCAAAAGTTGAGTTGAATTTCGTCCCAATCTCAGGGTAAGACATTTTATTCAATATTTGCCTTTTCCTTAGTTATAAGAAATGTTGTAAGTAAGAAAATACTGATATTTTGTTTTGGAGGATTGTGTTTTTAGGATATTGAGCTAGAAACCTTGCGAGTATAGAGCTAGAGTTTTATAGGGACTTTTCAAAGTTAAGGTAAGGGAAATATGCTATGCTAGGAGTTTTCATAATGCTATTAGAGATTTCATAGACATATATTTATACCAGTTTATTATACAATAATTACAAAATATGAGTTTAAATGTTTGTGTGGCTTAAGTGGATATTTACCTGATGTAAAATTTATACAGTACTTTAGCATGATATGTTATATAGCATGTATATATATATAGTTATTCACAGATGATTAATAGACAGATTTATACAATTTTTATTTAGTTTAGTATATCATAGTTTATACAAAATGCTATATTTTCCTAAATACCATAACACACAGTTATAACGACAGATTATACAGTTATAGCATTGAGATGCTACAATTATTCAGTATTTACAGTAAAGAATTATAGCGTTATGGTTATTTTGGAAACATAATGAAAAAAACAGAGGTATATATATATATATATATATATATATATAGATGTACTTATATAATATCAGATCCCTGTGGAGATATTATAGACAGATACAGTTTACAGAGCACGGTACCGTTGCTATATATAGATAGAGTGCAACCACATATCTCAGATAGTGTGTGGGTACCGTCTAACCATGCTCGGAGAGGATGTAGCTCCCCAGTACACTAGGTAGAGGGGGCCGATTAGACGAGGTAGCAGCTAGTCCCATGCTTAGGAGAGGATGCATTTTGGCCGGGCTGAGATAGTGTAGAGTATGATGACTAACTTGGAGAGCCGACCAGGTTAAGTCCCGCCTATGGGCTGCACAACCCTGTAATGAGGGGTCAAATCATGACATACAGAGTCACAGGGAAAGAACACAGTTACATATTATATATACGTATATAGATTTATAGTTTTCATTGCATATAGTATGTTATAGCAGTATGAATAATAGAAAGTACAGATGATACAAATGTTTTAAGCTTTTATACACGTGTTCTATAATTTGCCAAATCATGAAGTTTTAGATACTATTATTATAATTTTATGACTCGGTCGCCACACACTAGTAATAGCATATTTCTACTTATTGAGCGTCGACTTACCCCATTACTTTAACATTTTTCAGATGAGCCAGTTAGGCGAGCAGATCAGGTTCGCAGATAGAGAATCATTTGATTACCCTAGTTATAGGGTGAGTTTTTAACAGAGTTGTGTATATCTGTTTTTGAGTAGATGATGCTGGGGGGGGGTATTTTTGTATGGCTATGTATACACTAGATTCTAGTATTGTATAGCGTATATGTGAATGGTTGGATGGTTTGTGTTTCCGTTGCTTAGGTATGGATGTGGATATATATAAAATGGTAAGATATTTGAGGTTGTTACAGCTACTGCCACATCTGAAACTACTAGTGCACTCGCCTTTCTCAGCAAGCCCTCAGGTGAAGAGTATGTCTCACCCAAATCATGGCATATTCTACGTACATAAATACTTCTAATATCATAACACATCATTTTTTATGTCTTTATTTAATCATACACATCCATTCATGTTCATAGTTTAACATTGCATTGCATTTCACTTTAAGTGACTCTTTCCCATTTGTATCATTCACGTTTCAAATTTCATTTCATTACATTGTCATTCCATTGTCATTTCATTGCATAACGTTTTCATTTCATTCTTTCGTACTATAGCTGGTCTTTAGCCATCATTAATTAGTCCACATAGAAATGCGCTAGAATATGCTAACATGACTGTCTTTTAGTTGTCTTACATTTACATGGTTGCATTTAACATACACAGGGAACATTATTCATATCATATTTTATTCTCAATACTTTACTTGCTTAACATGCATCTCATACATTTAATATATATATTTGCACAGAATCTCATGTCACACAATTTAACAGTAATTTCATACTTATTCCTGTAAAATAGACACCCACATTTAACATTATATGCTGAAATTACATTTTATTTCTTACATAAATTCCTCAAAAAATTACTTTTCACTTTCATCCGTTTACTTTTACATATACATAACTATATAAGCATTCCTAGGCTCGAAAAACATGGTTTTACATGGTTGGTATTTTAAATCCACATAAAAACACATATATATATATATATATATATAAAACACATAATCCATTTTAATTCATGAAAAACCTGATTTAATACATAAATTTTGCCCTTACCTGACTTTCGAGCTACTCTGATAGGATCCCCGAACTGATACCCACAACGTTCACTTGGACCCAGAATCCAAAAATCCTATTTAATTAAAATAAATTCCAACTAACTCATATCTTAGGAAAAACACCTACTTACTACTTCCTAGGCTCCAAATAACATTATTCCTTAAGAAAATCCCAAAATAACTCACTTACCCTAATTTTGGGATGTTTTCCAAACCTCACAACCCAACGATCAGCTCCTACAGCCTTGCAGAGAATGATCCTATGAACTTCGTGGTGGTTCCGGATTGTCAAACTGGGTCAAATTCGGCTTGAAATTGAAGAGAGAAGGCTGGGAGACCATTTTAGAGAGAAAGGAGAGAGAATTTGCGAGTTCACGCTGAAAAATGAAGAACAACCTATTTATAGATAGGGCTTCGTCGACGATGTAACGACCCGAATAATAATGAGATTTAAATAATAAAGAGGAAGGGAAATGGAGACAGAGACAGAAGGAGGAAGTCGACTTTGTCAAAGACATTGTATTTTGGAAAGAAAAACAAAAAGGGAATCATCAGGGCTTCATCGATGAATCCCCTGTATTTGTCGATGTGGGCTTTAGAAAATTCGTCGTTGAAGACTGAATTTCATCGACGAAGAATTACCGAAAGAGGTTTTGAGTCGATTGAATTCCGTCGACGAGGACTAAATTTCGTTGATGAAATTAATGAAGAATTCTTCGATGAATGACGTGGCTCATCAACGAATTCCCTGCTCTATAAATAGCAAAATCCATATTTTTACTTCATTATTAAGAAATCTCTCTTCACTCTCTTTCCCCTTCGGTTCTCTCTCTTTCTTTCGTCGATTTCAGGCCAGATCTTTGCTGGATCGACAATCCAAAGTCACCACGATGCTCCTGGAGAAGTTCTCTCCAAATTTGCCGAAACGGATCGTTGGTGAAAGCGAGGTGGAAACCATCCCAAATCGAGAGTAAGACTTTCTACTCAATATTTGGATTTGTGATAGTTGTAAAAAGTGTTATGCGCTTAGAAATACTAAATTTTAATTCTGGGCAATGTTGTTTCTAGGGTGTTGAGTTGATAACCCTGCGTGTGCAGGGCAGATTTTCTTACGGGCTTTTTAGGAATCAGGTAAGAGGATAAACTAAGCTAGTATTTTATGAAAAATGTATGTATATTATAGAATTTGATTTCAGGGAAATGAATATATTATATATGATTTATAAATTATTTATATTTGGGAAAATATGGTTGAAATGATGATATGTTAAATATGTGAAAAATTTGTTCAGTGTGGCATGAGTATAAAATGTTATGAAATACTGTTTTCTGGAATGGGATTATGGTATGAATTTTTATAATGGGAAAACCGGTGTACGGGCCGATATTTTTATATATGTTTGTTGGCGTATGGGCCGTGCTATGTGTGATTTTCCAGCATACGGGCTGTGCTATGATGTGATTTGCCAGTGTACGGGATGTGCTATGATGTGATTTACCAGCGTACGGGCTGTGCTATGATGTGTTTTCCAGCATACGGGCTGTGCTATGATGTGATTTATCGGCATACGAGCCGAGCTATGATAAAATGTGTGATGCCGGCGTACTAGCCGATGATTTTTATGATATATGTAAATATGCAAAATGATATGATCGATATGATAATTAATGATATGGGTTATCCATGTATCACGATTTCAGTATATGTTATATGATATCAGAACCTGGTTGGCTTGATCTAGGCTAGCACTTGCTCGGTACCGTAGCTATGTGTCCATGGTCTTCGTGATCATGATATATGTGTTAACGCCGCTGTACGGAGTGATGTGAGATTGGAAGGTCGATGTGGTTTTTAAGAAGAGTGTGATCGCCCCTGTTGTACGGACCAGGTCAGGCAGACCCATCGGACTTACAGACTGTATTGTTGACTTGGCAGTGGTCGGCCAACCATTGTCAGGTCTCGCCTTCGGGGCACACAACCCAGTCATGTGGGGGTAATATATGACAACAGCCAGATAACCTACAAGGAATGTTTTTATGTTATTATTATTATATGAGATGAGATTTGTTTATGAAAATGAAGTATGTTCTACCATGATTTGATATATATATATGTTTTCCCAGATTTGACGAATCAGTTACTGAATATATTATGTATGGTATACGTAGAACACGAAATACTCATGTTGCCACACACTGGTATTAGTTTATTTCCCTTATTGAGAGGTGTCTCACCCCTAAATTTTATATACTTTTCAAGAGCCCCAGATAGGAGATCGAGAAAAGCCCCGTTGATCTAGTACGATAGATTTGCCCTTTTTGAAGGGTAAGTTTTTGTAGGGACAATTAGATTTTGTGGGAAATGTCTTTAGATCTTATTTTTGGGATGTATATATGGAAATACAGTGGTGATAGTGACTCTGGTATTGAAAGTAATGTGATGGATGTTTCCATATTTATTATATTGTGATTATATGTTTTTTGCTGCTTAGGCTTCCGTTTTGTGTTATGATGTATCCCTGGTACCCACAGGTCCAGGTGGACTATGATCTATTGAGTTAGAATATGTGATATTGATTTTATTATTATTATGGGAAAAAAATGTGTGGAAATTAAGCAGGTCGTCACAGACGAGATACATGGATTCGTCAACGAGGCACTATAGAGACTTCGCCGATGAGAAGATACCTTCGTCGCCGAAATTCAGAGTTCCAAAAATACTTTCTCAGGATTCCTTCGTTGATGAGGAACTAGTGTTTGTCGACGATCTTAGAAGGGCACTCGTCGACGAGAACAGGATATTCGTTGACGAGGCCTATTGTTCTTATTCTAATTTCTTTCCTTTTTCCTTATTACCCGTTAATCCATTTCATTTATTGTATTTCCTAATTATTTTTATCTCCAGGTCATTACATATATAGATGTCTTTTTAGTTAAAGTTAAATTAATGACTATGTTTTGCTTAAGTAAGAACTCATCTGCCACACGCTGATAATAATTTATTCCTTCTTACCGAGAGGTGTCTCACCCCAATAATATTTCAATATTTCAGGGAATACCAGAAATCGAACTTAGGAGGTTTTGGGGTGAGTCTAGATAGTGTTTGGTTTTGAAGTAAGTATTGGTGAGATGCATGTATATAGTTATGTTTTGATTTACTATGGGATGTATAACATTTTGAGAGATATGTATGTAATTACAGCAATTTTAGAACTCTGATATTGTATCTGAGATATTATGTGTATGATTCCGTTGCATGGTAGATATATGTGATGAATAGGTCAGCTTGATACCCACTTAGGTTTCGGGATGTTATAGCATGGTATCAGAGTTTAATATGTGGAATATATATATATATATATAGCAGAATTTTCGGGTCATTACATATATAGGGATTATTTCATTATTTAAAATTAAAATTTGAGATTTTTAAAATTATAAAGAATTTTTTCACAAAGAAAAATTTATAAATAAAATTATTTTTAGCATTTTTTAAAAATCAATTTTAAGGGACAAAATGAACAAAGCTTGAAGAAAATTTAAATGAAGAGAAAAAACTCAATGAGATATTGCATAAAGAAAATTTTTTATTTTTAGCCATTTGACATTTTTGAATGAGAAAAAAGTGATTTTGAATTTTATTTATTTTTTGGCAAGTTATTGTTAAAATAATATTTTTGAAAGCAAACATGAATTTAGTTTCAATTAGCATAAGAAAATTATTTAGCTTCTCGAATTCGGGATCTAGGTTGCGTCTCGACAACCTCATAGAGGTAGACCTTACACTCGAATGTGGGGTCCAACCCTATGTGTGGATGGGACCCAACGAAAATACCAAATTCAAAAGTCTAACGTAAGCCTGAGGGTAATAACACTAAATTAGGTCTTTAATTATTTTCCATCTTAATTTCTCAAACAAGGAAAAGATGGAAAAATGTAACACCCCAAACCCGCCAAGTGGGGCTCGAAGGTTATGTGTTTCTTCCACCTGTTTCTGATACCATAAACTATAATCATGCAGCGAAAATAAAATAAACAACCTTAAATTAAATATTAGAGTCCATCTATAAACCCCAAAAACAACTGCATCCATTCGTTTATATTACATCCTAGTATTTAAAAATATAAACTAAACATTAAACTGTTATCACAAACACTCCAAAGTTTACCAAAAATATTATTACCCTGCCTAGAGCTCTAAGCTCGATCGCCTGATGGACTTGAAAATATAATCATCCACTAAGATAAGACATATCTCAGTTGTAATAACCCCAAAAAGGGTTATACAAGATTAGTGGGGTGATTCCTAAATAATAATAATAATAATAATAATAATAATATTATTATTATTATTATTATTAATTAATTAATCGGATTTAAAAAAAGAAAAAAAATAATAATTAAAATTTATTTTTATTTTTATTAATAAAATATAGTATTAGTAATATTATTATTATTATTATTATTATATCTTCACCTCTTGAAACAGAAGCTTCATGAGGGTTTCAAAAGAACAAAAAAAAAAAAAAAAAAGAGGATGTAGAGAAGCATCCTGTGCAAAGGTTCCCCCCCAGCAGTCTCTGAATTCTCTCTCTCCCCTCTCCTCTCCTCTCGTTCTCTCTCCTTCTCTCCTCAGTTACGTGGTGGATTTTCACCTGATCGAAAATTGGAAGATACCGCTAGACTCCATTTTCTGCTACCGTCATTTCTACCGGAATGGATCGGTGGTAGGAGCGGCGTAGACGTATCTCCTAGAGTAAGCCAATTTTTTTTTTTTTAATTTCTTGCAAATTATAAGTCTGATTGACGAATGGACACCACCATGAGAATTTAGGGATGATTCTCTACAAGTCTAGTGGGACAGAATTCTTGTGGGGTTGTTGTGGGTAAAACCCTAAATTTAGGGTACAAGGGTTATTAAGGGGCTTATTTTTAATTAATTTGGATTAATTTAGAAATGCTAAAATATTGAGCATCTGGAGTTGAAGTAGAATTTTTGGAATTTAGGGCCTGGGTGAGTGCCACCGGTGTAATTGTGGGATCCGCAGGAAAAATTCAGAAAATTAAGTGGGGGTATCAAATATTGGTTTAAATGTTAATTTGAAGTACATGTGGCCTAGGGAAGGCTAGATGGGTATTATTTTGGGAAAATAAGTTAATTAATCTGGGAAAAATGCAAATTGTAGGAGTTGAGTTTCGAGCGCCAAGGGCGTAAGATCTGGGTGTTAACGGGACTCTCAGTAAGTCAGGTAAGTGGAATAAATTATAACAGTATTTTTAGAATTACCGTTTGAATTAATATATGAAAATGAGCATATTGTATTTTTCCTAAAAATTATTATGATATAAATATTAGATAAATTGTGTGGCATTTAAGTAATATTAATTTGTGATGCTTTGGAGTTTGAAATTAGTATATTATGAATATTAGATGAAAATTGTGTGGCACATGACATATATTGAAAATATGAAATATAACGATAAGTAATTTCTAAGAAAATATTGATATGAGAATTATTGTTGTGATTAGTGAAAAATAATGAAATGTGATATTTACACATGAGTAGAAATTATTTACATGAAAAATAAGATTGTACAAATTACTAATATAAGTATTTTGGAAAATGTGGAAATACATGAAATGTGATATATATTATTATGAGATGATGAAAGTGCATAGAAAATGATGAGAATATTTATGTTGAACTGAATTGAGATATACTGAAATATGATTGATGATATTTCAATATCGCACAATAATTGCGGGTGGGTGGTATTCCTTTCCTACTGATGTCGTTGAGGAGGTATGCTCAATATGAAGATTGTGTGTGCGTGTGTGAAGTTCATACTAATGCCATTAGGGGAGGTATGCTCAGTATGGAGATTGTGTGTGTGTGTGTGTGTGAAGTTCCTACTAATGCCGTTGGGGAGGTATGCTCAGTATAGAGATTGTGTGTGTGTGTGAAGTTCCTACTGATACTGTTGGGGAGGTATGCTTAGTATGGAGATTGTGTGTGTGTGTGAAGTTCCTACTGAAACTGTTGGGGAGGTATGCTCAGTATGAAAATTGTGTTGTGAGGTTCCTATTAATGCTGTTGGGGAGGTATGCTCAGTATGGAAATTGTGTTATGAGATTCCTACTGGTGCTGTTGGGGAGGTATGCTTAGTATGAAAATCGTGAATGCGTTGAGAATTGGAATTTTGTAATCTATTGTATTATGTAAAGTACATAAATGTGAAATTATATATATATATATATATATATATATATATATAGATATGTAATGAGTTAGAATGGGAAATGTTTATGAGAAATGAAAGAGTGTGTGTTTTATAAAATAAATAATTAAGGTGAAGTGAAACTCTCTGCCTGAGGGCTTACTGAGTAAGGTGAGTGTCTTGATAGGTATCAAATGTGGCCATTCTTGGCAGCATAATGTGTTAGGGCAGAGGGAATCTACCTGTATAGGCGGGCAATCTTCCCTATTCTCAGGAAATTCGCAGGTATGAATGTCGGAAATGAATAAACTTGAGAAATGATTTTAAAGCTTATAAAAACTTGTGTTGTATATCTATATGAGTATGTGAATATATATGCCAGTGTATTTTTCTCAGATGAAATGTTGTTTTGAAAAAATAAAGCATGTTATAACTGAACTCATATGACCATACACTGTAAATAATTTATTCCTTTTTACTGAGATGTGTCTCACCCAAATTATCTAAATTTTTTAGGGAATAGGGATAGGCCAGGTGATAAAGCTCTATGATCATAGGGAGCTGGAAGCCTGATATACAGGGTGAGTTTGGACTAGGGAGGTGTGATTCCCTAGGGTTGTATTGTTTTTGGGTATGAGATAATATTATGTAAATATGTATGTTAATACTTTGGATATTGTATTCTGGATGATATAAATATACTATCTTCCGCTGTTAGATTGTATAAATAAAATAACTTTTTACCTAGTACCCAATGTGGGTCGGGTTGTATGAATGGTAATAGGGTTGTTGACGTGTGTGATTTATGGATGTTGTTTATGACGAGTGAAAATTCATTTATTATTGATTTAAAAAAATTGTACGAAAATCGGGGCATTACATCAGTTAGGAAGAATAAATCATGGCAGTGTGTGGCAAAGAATTTAAATAAATACAGAATATATATTCATTTGTATTCATTATCAACGGTAGATGAGAAAACGCATCATTAATAACAACATTGACATCTGCAGTTATACACACATACATAATTATTTTTAGTGATAGTTCCCGAGAATAAGAATGATTACCTGCCCATACAAGTAGCTTCCCTCTGCTCTAATACTAATGTCAGGTCACTCACCTTACTCAGTAAGCCCTCTGGATATGTATATAGGCAAAGTCTCCAAGAATAGGGAAGATTACCCACATATACAAGTATCTTCCCTCTGCTCTGGTACCAAACTAAAAATTACCAAGGCACTCACCTTTCTTAGCAAGCCCTTGGCAAAAAGTTTTACTTTGCCATAAATATACATATAATAAAATTCACATACCATTTATCTTATTAGATCACATTCCATGTAAATTATCCACACGAGAATATTGTCCACACATGTTTCACATCCATACAGAATAGACGGTCCACATAGGACTCATATCCATACAGGATACATGGTCCATATAGGACTCACATCCATACAGGTAATAACTTGGCTCACATAGGTACCACTCCAGCTTCCACAACATGTGGCTCACACAGACACCACTATCCACCAGTACCAATCCTTATGACCTACCCATAGTATATCAGTAGAACAACCTCCTCAGGCCTGCCAATGCTCTACCCTAATATATAATGACAATATACGAACTTTTCAGGCCTGCCAACGTATATCACGATTATATTTAGGCAATTTAACGAACTCCTGAGGCCTGCCAACGTAATATTGTGATACACACGAATAACCATACAAAATGACCCATTCACACACATCACATTATTCATCACACAGTAATCACAAGCGGCCAGTATTCACAACCAAAAGATTCACAAATAATTTGTACTCACAACTAGCCAATATGCACAATCCAATAGTATTTCTCATCAATCAGGACTCACAACAGCCCATAATCGTGTCCAGTTAAATTATGAAAGTTGTATTTCTGCCACATAATTTTATCCCATATATATATATATATAATATCAAAAATCATTATTTTCCAAATGCCTAATCATTCAAATAAATCATATCTAAATATATAAATTTGTATAATCGAATTTAACCAGTTTAAAATTTATAAAAAAATCCTGCTATAATTAATTCCCCTTACCCGATTTCCTAAATTACACCTAAAAAGATCCCAAACGATGTCCGCGGAACTCACCTGATCCCTAATTCAAAAACCCGAGTTTACTAACTCAAATCTCATTAAAATGCTATTTTATTGTTCCCTAGGCCCTATATATTCCATATTAACAATAAAACTTAAAACACCATACTTACCCTGATTTTGGAATGGTGCCCTAAAATCCCAACTCAATGATCCACTCTGGCTACTTTCCAAAAAATGATCCTACAAACCTCGTGGTGGTTCTTGATCGTCAATCTAGGCTTTATCGGAGCCGGAATCAAAGAGAGAAGGGAGAGAGAGCCGTGGGTTTGGAAGAGAGAGAGAGAGAGATTTTGTTTTTTAAAATAAAATGATACTCTCGATTTCCCTTATAGCGTCCATTGTAGAGAAAACCGTTGCCGGTTTTCTTTGACCCTCAGAAAATTGTCACAAATTTTCTCTTTAACCGGCCCAATTTTTTTTACCATTTATGCGTTACCGCTTCGCGATAATTCCAAAATCGTCATCGGTTTTTTGTTCCCTCTAGAAAATCGTCGCCGATTTTCTCCCTTTCCAGCTAAAAGCCTCCTTTCCTCAATTATTTTTATTATTTTATTTTTCTCGGGTCTTTACATCCCCCCTTATAAAATTTTATCCTCAAAATTCGTTAATCCATCAATTTTCACAACTTAAAAGTTAATTAACCACATTTACACAGTTTAATTTATTCTAACAAATAAACCATCAAATCACTCAAAATTAGTCAAGACTATCACTTATGCAATCATAAATATATTACTTGCGCTTCTAGCATTGTCCCCCTTTGTCGTACCAAGCATATAAACACACGTCGAGCCGCCACCACCGCAAGGTACTAGGTTGTTTCTCCTATTTTGATCAGGAGCGGGTGCATTGCTTGGTGGAGCATGATAGTCACGAGCTATGTGGCCATACCTGCCACACCTACACATGGTATTTGTTGGAATTGGTGTGATCCCAAGAGTGGGGTGAATTGTGATTTAAGATATTTTCCCCTAATTTAAACAATTATGCCAATTCACCACATATCATATTTGATTCAATATTAAATGCGTGTATATAAAATGATTAAACTATTGGTTCATACATACACGTGTATCTCATTCAATGTAAACGTGTGCATGCAACTAAATATAATAGTAAATAAATAGGCATACACATACTGAATTTAAAGTGCAGTAATTTAAATGAGATAGGGAGAGAGAGATATAAGATTTGTTATCGAGGTTCGGCCAAAACCAGCGTATGTCCCCACCTTGCACATACCCCCAAGGATTCCACTATACCTGCTCACTTAACTAGGCAGAGCAAAAGCCTTTTACCTCCTCTCCTTACGGGGTGAGGAAAATCCTAGCTCAATTACTAGGCTGAGCTGAACTAGTCTCACTTACGGGTTTGAGACTCTCCAATTCAATTTTGGGCTGAACCGAACCGGTCTCATTTACGGGGCTGAGACTCCCCACTTCAATTCATGGGCTGAACCCAACCGTTACAATTGTCGCGGCGTCCCGGGAGCGCGTGTGCCCCGGGCGGCGAAATAAAAACCAATTTTAATATTTTCATGGAAAAACATGGATGTCGGAGTCGCCACTAACCTTCAGTGCGGTTAGAACACATGATTACTACCCCGTTAGGGGTAGAATCGGTCTACATTACCAGAGTTGGGGTCGGGAGTTCGGTTACGCGAGGGGAAGGTACGAGCACCCCCTACGCGCCCGTTCTTACGAACGGTACCTAATTAATTTTAAATTATCCCTAAGTTAATCTAATAAGTCTTTAAACTACTCCTTTTATGGATTAATAAACACACATGAAAAATGAATAAATTATACGTATATTCCCTCAGAACTTAAGGTACGTGAAGCCCGAAGGCTCATACCCCCGCAATAAAATCATAGGGAAATAAATCAAGTAAATATTTTATAAAATAATTGCTATAGTGCATATAAGGCCAAAGAACGAAAATACTAAAATAGTGATAATAATATAAATAATGATAGAAATGATAATATTGATAATAATACTAGTAGAGTGCTAAGTACTAATATTAGGAGTAATAATTAAATACCATAGGGAAAACAAACAATAGAATTATGATAATACTAATAAATAATACAATAATGTCTAATAGTAACTAACAAAAAAATTAATAGTAATAATAACAGAGTGGGTAATAAAGAATAATAATCATAATAATACTAATAATAATAAAATAATAACAATAGGGGGGATTCATGATGATAAAACAATATTAGTAAAATACTAATAATAGTAATTAATAATAATAATAAAATAATATGAATATTTTTCATAATAGGAACACTAACCTTGAATCTGAAACACAATCATACATATAGAAACAACATTATCAAATATAAAAAAAACATCACCATGCCAAATTATGGAAACAAGTAGCCTTAAAATCAAGAGGTAAAACTATACAAGGGTAAGCCAACAGATAAACATGGAAACAGTCTAAAGCTAACACTATATGTAAATATTTAACAAGACCACTAATGGGAAATCGCGGAAATAACTCAAAACCAAACATGGTGTAAACCCTAAAATTAAATGCTAATAAACATTGCTTTTTCCGAATATATACTAATATTCCAATGATGAGACTAATCAAATCCAAATTATCATAATATAGATGCTCATAACATAAATATTCTTAATATTGCTCCCCATTAAAGGGCATACTGTACACCCGTCTCATACTCATATCATCCATATGATAACAGGCCCATATAGACAAACAATAGCCTATCACCTCCTAATTGAGCATACCTCCCAACACATCAGTTAAAACTTCACACACAATTTCATCTGAGCAAGACTCCCCAAGACTCAGTAAGAAACTTCACACACACAATCTCCCTACTAAGCATACCTCCCCAACGACGTCAGTAGGAACTTCACACACACACAATTTTCATACTGGGCATACCTCCCCAACGACATCAGTAGGAAAGGAATAACACCTTCGCGCAATTATTATGCGGTATTGACATATCATCAATCATATGTCAGTGTATACATTTCAGAATTCACGTTATCATTTTAACATTTCAATATTTCCATATCAATATACATCATTAATCTCATATCTGTATATCTCAATTCATTTTAACATAAATGTTCTCATCATTTTCTGTGCACATTTCATCATCTCATAATAATATATATCGTGTTTCACAAATTTCAACATTTCTCAAAATACTCATATCAGTAATTCACAAATCTCATTTTTCAGGAAAAATATTTCTACTCACATATAAATACAATATTTTATTATTTTTCACTAATCACATCAATAATTTTCATTTCAATATTTTCTTAGAAAATACTCAATCGTTATATTTCACATTTTTCAACATGCATCGTATGCCACACAATTTTCATCTATTATTCATAAAATATTAATTTCACACTCCAAAATATCACAATTTGAAATAACTCAAATGCCACACAATTTATCTGATATTTATATCATAATAATTTTCAAACAAATTACCGTATGCTCATATTCACATATTAATTCAAACAGTAATTCTAAAAATACTGCTATAATTTATTCCTCTTACCTGACTTACTGAGAGTGTAAAGACCCAAAAATTTAAAAGGATTAAAATAATTTAGAAAACAAAATAAAAAAAATAACAAACAAATAAATAAAAGGAATGACGTGGAAAAAAAATTAAAATTAAATTAAATTAAGTAACTAAATTATTAGTTGTTAAATTAAATATTATTACATTGGATTTAAAAAATAATAATAATTAAAATAAGATATATATATATATATATATATAAGTAAGTTAATATATATATATATAAGTTAAAGTAATATAATATATATATAAGTAAGTTAATATATATATATAAATAAAAGTTAAAGTAATGTAATATATATATATATATATATATATATATATATGTAAAGTTACTTTTACTGAAGATAAGAAGAGAAGAAAGAAGAAGAAGAAAGAAGAAGCAAAGAAGCAGCGCACACCCCCCACCCCCCTGAAATTTCTTTCCTGCCAGTTGCAGCTACTTTCGTCTCCGTCTCTGTCTTTCTCAATTTCTTGGTAAATTTGCAGCGGATCGGGAAATGGAAGGTGCCATTGGATTCCTAGTTCCGCTACCGACATTTCTACTGGAGCAGATTGGTCGTGGGAATGACTTAGGCACTGCCCCTAGGAAAGGTAATTTTTTTCCCATTTTCTCAATTTTACTTTAAAACTGCTGTTAAATCGGCGAACGGGTACCACCACGTGGTCCTAATCATCGTTGTCATCATTTTTACGTAAGTAATTTTTCAATTGAGATTTTCTAGGCCCTACTTCAAAGCGAGAGTGAGATTTGAGAAATTTGGCAAATTAGTTAAATATGCGGGTATAACTATAAATTAAAAATTATGACTCTAAAAAATATTTAAATAGTATGTTATTTAGAAATAATTTTAATGAAATTAGGGTTTTTGAATTAGGGCTCTGGTAAGCGCCGCGGGTGTAATTTTGGGCCCCGCAGGCATAATTTATAAAATTAAGTGGGAGTGTTAAATATTAGTTTAAATATTAATTTGAAGTGCGTGGAGCCTAGGGAAGGCTAGATGGGTAGTATTTTGGGGAAATTAATTAATTAATTTGGAAAATTTGGTAATTTGGTTATATTTAAGAATATATTTAATTATTTAGAATTTATGGGCCTAGAAATTATAAAAATAATATTTTATTCAGGAATAATTTATTGGAACTAGGAATTTAATTTCAGGATCCAAGTGAAGCCACAGGCATCTTTTCGGGGTCCTTGTTTGCGTAGTTTAAGAAACAATGTAAGGGAGAAATTTATATATTAAATTAGGTTTTTCATGAATTATAAATGAACATGTGTTATTTATGTATATATATATTTTTTTATGTGGGTTTAAAATGTCAACCATGAAATTTATGTTTTCTGAACCTAAGATTGTCGATATAGTTATGTATGTGTGAAAGTAAACAAACGAAAATGAAATGAATTTTCTAAGGAATTATGTAAGAAATGAAGTGCATTTTGAGCATGTAAATGTTAAATGTGGGTTGACTTATTTTATGAAAAATATATATGAATTTTACTGCTAAATTGTGTGGCATAAGAGTCTGTGCAAATTATATGTTAAATGTATGAGATGCAGGCTAAGTAAGTAAAACAATGAAAATAAAATATGATATGGACAATGTTGCCTTTGTATGTTAAATGCAACCATGTAAATGCAAGACAACTGAAAGAGAGCCATGTTAGCAGATCTAGCACACTTCTGTGTAGACTAACTGATGACAGCTAAAAGGAGCTGTGTTAGTAGATTTAGCATGTTTCTACGTAGACTAACTGATGATGGCTAAAGACCAACTGTAGTACAAAGTAATGAAATGAAATGTTATGCAATGAAATGAATGATGAAATGGCAATTAAATGAAATGACAAAAGCAAATGATGTAAATGGGAAAAAGTCACTTAAAGTGAAACGAAATGCAAAGTTAAGTTATGAACAAGAATAAATGTGCATGAATGTATAATGACAAAACATAATGATGTATTAGGATGATAGAAGTATGTATATACGTAGAACATGTTACGATTGGGCGAGGCATACTATTTGCCTGAGGGCTTGCTGAGTAAGGCGAGTGCACTAGTAGCTTCAGATGTGGCAGTAGTTGCATAACACACTAGGGCAGAGGGAACCTACTTATATGGGCGGGTAGGATTCCCTATCCTTAGGGCCTTTGCTGGTAAACTATTGTTGAACTGTATGAGTACGAGATTAATCTACCACTTGAGGTCTTACTGAGTAAGATGAGTGCTCTGATATGTTTTAATTATGACCTTAGGGTTACCTAAGTATCAGAGCAGAGGAGTGCTACTTGTATGGGCGAGCAATCACCCCTATCCTTAGGTAATCTCGTGGGTTAAATATTTGCATGTGATTGTTTAGGTTTAGAAAACAATTTCAATATTATATGATGATTTGCAAATGAAATAAAAATGATATCTATCTATCTCATGTTGGCCACACACTGTTTTAATATGTATATTTCTTCCCTTACTGAGATGTGTCTCACCCGAATATGATTATTTCCTTTTCAAGACATCCTCGAGATCGAGCTTAGGGAGCTCGAGGGTATCTAGCATTTTAAGGGACTTAAAGAGAAAGGGTATATTTTCAAAACACTTTGGGGGAATGTAAATATTTATGTTTTAAGTTTTTATGTTTTAGTCCTGTTGAGAACAGGATGGTTGTGAAAATACTGAAATGCTTTTGGAGATGTATGTATATATGGGAATGCAGGTGTTGGACGGATACTTTGGATTATAGATAGAAATTAGTAAACTCTGGTATTGTGTTATATGGAGATTTTATTTATGTTTTCCGTTGTGTATGTTATGTTAATTATTGATTATCAAGGATTTTATCCAGTATAACGCATCAGACCTAGGTTTAAGGGTTTGGGGCGTTACATTATGGTATCAGAGTAATGATTTTGGGATTTTGAGAATTTAGGAAATGATTTATGCCAGAGTATAGGAATGAGTCATGATAAAAATAGGAGATGGGCAGGTTAGTCATTGAGAAGTAGGTATGGTGTAGGGAAGTATAGGATTTTGTCTTATAACTTGGAGGCAGAAATCCCTTGGCGGACTTCTATGATTTTCTAATTCAGTCGACGGTTTCAGAAAACCATGGTAAATCCATCGACAGTGATTTTTCCTAACCGTGAGATTGGTCCTTTTGTGGGGATTTTGGATTTTATTGGATTTAATTTAATGATTATGTTGTTTGAAGTTATGATATGAAATTTTTATCTCTTCTCTGTCCTTTTTCAGGATGGATTCTGGAGATAAAAATGTAGGGGTTGAAGAAAGGGAAGGTTCTGATACTTCCAGTGAAGAAGAGGACATTGATACCTCCAAGGTGCTGCGGGGTATAGTTCGTCAGGTTAGGGCAGAGATGAAAAAAGAACCTAAAGAACAGAACTAACCACCTACAGATAAAGACACTAGCATTAAGGAATTTATGAGGTTGAACCCTCCTACTTTTGAGGGGGGGACCTGATCCAGTGATTGCAGAGAACTAGGTTCAGCAAATAGAAGAGATATTGGAGGTACTTGATTGCACGGACGAGCAGAAAGTCCGATTTGCTGTATTCAGAATGACAGGAGAGGCGAAGCGCTGGTGGCGTTCTGCAAAGCTGTTAGAGGATCAGAGGACCGTAAAGATAGCCCTTACCTGGGAAAGATTCAATAAGCTATTCTTTGACAGGTATTTTCCTTCATCTGTCAGAGAGGAAAAGATTGAAGAGTTCACTAGTTTGACCCAGGGCTATATGACAGTTGCAGAGTATGCGGCTAAGTTTGTAGAACTGTCACGCTTTGCTCCATTTTTTATCCCAAATGAAGCAAGGAAAGCTAAGAAATTTGAGAAAAGCCTGAGGCGCAGGATTTATGAGCTAGTGGTGGGGTTTCAGGTTCAGAATTTTTCAGAATTAGTTGATAAGGCATCAATGTTGGAGAAGAGTATTCAGGGCAGCACTGAGCCTTCAGAGCATAAGAAGAGACCTGCACCATCTGCTTTTCAGTCTGAGGCCAGTCAGGGACCAGCGAAGAAAGGGAAGGAAATGGTAGGCTCTGTATGTCCGAAGTGTAATAAGAGACATAGGGGCGAATGCTAGTTTGGCACTCCGAATTGCTTCAAGTGCGGTAAACTAGGGCATATCAAGAAGGATTGTTGGGAACCATTGCCTATGGTAGCTGCTAAGAATCAAGATCGTGGAAAACAGCAGGTACCACTTGGAAGAGGCGGTCCACCCCGGTTGTACACACTTCAGGCTGAGGAGGATGCTATCAAGGATGCAGGTATGAAAGTATATTTAAGATAATGATGATTTAATTTAATGATGATATGTATGTAGACTTTTTATAGTGATAGTTAGCAAATGAATTTAAGTAAAATGAAGGGATGATTATTCAGTAAAATTTCGAGGACGAAATTTCTTGAGGGGAGAATGTAAAGACCCAAAAATTTAAAAGGATTAAAATAATTTAGAAAAAAAATAGAAAAAATAACAAACAAATAAATAAAAGGAATGATGTGGAAAAAAAATTAAAAAAATTAAAATTAAATTAAATTAAGTAACTAAATTATTAGTTGTTAAATTAAATATTATTACATTGGATTTAAAAATAATAATAATAATTAAAATAAGATATATATATATATATATATATATAAAGTTAAAGTAATGTAATATATATATATATATATATATATATATGTAAAGTTACTTTTACTGAAGATAAGAAGAGAAGAAAGAAGAAGAAGAAAGAAGAAGCAGAGAAGCAACGCACGCCCACCACCCGCCTAAAATTTCTTTCCTGCCAGCCGTAGCCACTTCCGTTTCCGTCTCTATCTCTCTCAATTTCTCAGTAAATTTGCAGTGGATCGGGAAACAGAAGGTGCCGTTGGATTCCTGGTTCCGCTGCCGACATTTCTACTGGAGCAGATTGGTCGTGGGAATGACTTAGGCACTGCTCCCGGGGAAAGGTAATTTGTTCCCATTTTCTGAATTTTACTTTAAATCTGCTGTTAAATCGGTTGACGGGTACCATCACGTGGTCCTAATCGTCGTTGTCGTCATTTTGACGTAGGTAATTTTTCAATTGGGATTTTCTAGGCCCTACTCCAAAGCGAGAGTGGGATTTGGGAAATTTGGAAAATTAGTTAAATATGCGGGTATAACTGTAAATTGAAAATTATGACTCTAAAAAATATTTAAATAGTATGTTATTTAGAAATAATTTTAATGAAATTAAGGTTTTTGAATTAGGACTTGGGTAAGCGCCGCGGGTGTAATTTTGGGCCCCGCGGGCACAATTTAGGGAGTGTTAAATATTAGTTTAAATATTAATTTGAAGTGCGTGGAGCCTATGGAAGGCTAGATGGGTAGTATTTTAGGAAAATGAATTAATTTATTTGGAAAATTTGGTAATTTGGTTATATTTAAGGATATATTTAATTATTTAGAATTTATGGGCCTAGAAATTATTAAAATAATATTTTATTCAGGAATAATTTATTGGAACTAGGAATTTAATTTCAGGATCCGGGTGAACACCACAGGCATCTTTTCGAGGTCCCTGTTGGCGTAGTTCAAGAAACAATGTAAGGGAGAAATTTATATATTTATGTATATAAATATATATATATATATATATATTTATGTGGGTTTAAAATGTCAACCATGAAATTTATGTTTTCTGAGCCTAGGATTGTCGATATAGTTATGTATGTGTAAAAGTAAACAAACGAAAGTGAAATGAATTTTCTAAAGAATTATGTAAGAAATGAAGTGCATTTTGAGCATGTAAATGTTAAATGTGGGTTGGCTTATTTTATGAGAAATATGCATGAATTTTACTGCTAAATTGTGTGGCATGAGAGTCTGTGCAAATTATATGTTAAATGTATGAGATGCGGGTTAAGTAAGTAAAACAATGAAAATAAAATATGATATGGACAATGTTGCCTTTGTATGTTAAATGCAACCATATAAATGTAAGACAGCTGAAAGAGAGTCATGTTAGCAGATCCAGCACACTTCTGTGTAGACTAACTGATGATAGCTAAAAGGAGCTGTGTTAGCAGATTTAGCACGTTTCTACGTAGACTAACTGATGATGGTTAAAAACCAGCTGTAGTACGAAGTAATGAAATGAAATGTTATGCAATGAAATGACTGATGAAATGGAAATGAAATGAAATGACAAAAGCAAATTATATAAATGGGAAAAAGTCACTTAAAGTGAAACGAAATGCAAAGTTAAGTTATGAATAAGAATGAATGTGCATGAATGTATAATGGCAAAACATAATGATGTATTATGATAATAGAAGTATGTATGTACATAGAACATGTTATGATTGGGCGAGGCATACTATTCACCTGAGGACTTGCTGAGTAAGGCGAGTGCACTAGTAGCTTTAGATGTGGCAGTAGCTGCATAACACACTAGGGCAGAGGGAACCTACTTGTATGGACGGGTAGGATTCCCTATCCTTAGGGCCTTTGCTGGTAAACTATTGTTGAACTGTGTGAGTACGAGATTAATCTACCACTTGAGGGCTTACTGAGTAAGGTGAGTGCTCTGATATGTTTTAATTATGACCTTAGGGTTACCTAAGTATCAGAGCAGAGGGGTGCTACTTGTATGGGCGGGCAATCACCCCTATCCTTGGGTAATCTCGTGAGTTAAATATTTGCGTGTGATTGTTTAGGTTCAGAAAACGATTTCAATATTATATGATGATTTGCAAATGAAATAAAAATGATATCTATCTATCTCATGTTGGCCACACGCTGTTTTAATATGTATATTTCTTCCCTTACTGAGATGTGTCTCACCCGAATATGATTATTTCCTTTTCAGGACATCCTCGAGGTCGAGCTTAGGGAGCTCGAGGGTATTTAGCATTTTGAAGGACTTAAAGAGAAAGGGTATATTTTCAAAACACTTTTGGGGAATGTAAATATTTATGTTTTAAGTTTTTATGTTTTAATCCTGTTGAGAACAGGATGGTTGTGAAAATACTGAAATGCTTTTGGAGATGTATGTATATATGGGAATGCAGGTGTTGGATGGATACTTTGGATTATAGATAGAAATTAGTAAACTCTAGTATTGTGTTATATGGAGATTTTATTTATGTTTTCCGTTGTGTATGTTATGTTAATTATTGATTACAAGGATTTTATCCAGTATAACGCGTCGGACCCAGGTTTAAGGGTTCGGAGCGTTACAGAGAGTCTCGTTAACACCTAAATCATATGCCCTTGGTGCCCGAAACTCAAATCTTGAAATTTATATTTTCCCCGATTTAATTAATTAATTTCCTAAAAATAATACCCATCTAGCCTTCCCTAGGCTTAATGTACTTCAAATTAACATTTAAACCAATATTTGACTCCTCCACTTAATTTTTTGAATTATGCCTGCGGGTCCCAAAATTACACACACGGCGCTTACCTGAGCCCTAAATTCTGAAAATCCTACTTCAACCTCAGATGTTCAATATTCTAGCATTTCTAAATTAACCCTAATTAATTAAAAATAAGCCCCCATAATAACCCTCGTACCCCAAATTTGGGGGTTTTGCCTACAACAACCCCACGAGAAATCCGTCCCTCTAGACTTGTAGAGAATCATCCGTAGATTCTCGTGGTGGTGTCTGATCGTCAATCGGGCTTATAATTTTCAAGAAATGAGGTAAAAAGAGAGATTTGGCTTACCCTAAGAGATACGTCTACGTCGTTCCTACCACTGATCCGCTCTGGTAGAAATGATAGCAGCGGAGAATGGAGTCCAGCGATATTTTCGATTTCCGATCAGGCGAGAATCTATCACAAAATTGAGGAGAGAAGGAGAGAGAACAGGAGGAGATAGAGAGAATTTTAGGGGGGCGCTGGATCTCTGCGTAGCTTCTCTGCAATTAAGTTTTAAATGCTTCCTGAAGCTTGCTTCAGGAAGCTTTTCTATTATATAATAATAATAATAATAATAATAATAATAATAATAATAATAATAATATATTAATTAATATTAATAATAATATATGTTATTAATAAACATAAAAATAAATTTTAATTATTATTTTTTAAAAAAATTTAATTAATTAATTAATTAATTTTTTTTTTTTGGAATCACTCCACTAATCTTATATACCTATTTTTGGTGTTATTACATTATCCCCACTTTATAAGAATTTCGTCCTCAAAATTTACTATTCATCTGCTTCTCATCCTTAGAGAAAACACTTCCAATTTTATTATCTACTCTCACTTATGACGGAGGAATACCATGGCTACAACGAGGGTTCCGGGAGATTACAACTATTCAAAATTCTCCCAAACCATTTACGTTTCAAAACGAGAAACTCTATCTATCCTATATTACACTATACAAATAAAAATAGACCATATTATTCCTTTTATTTTGACTGGCACAACCCTAAGCTCCACTGAATAAGTGTGGATATCTCTGGCGCATCTGATCCTCTAGTTCCCAAGAAGCCTCCTTAATGGCATGGTTGCGCTATAAAACTTTCACTAGTGGAATCCTCTTCGTGCGTAACTTCTGTTCCTTCCAATCAAGAATCTGCACTGGAACTTCCTCATAAGCTAAATTATCTCCTAACTGCAGTACTTCATAGCTGATCACATGGGAGGGGTCTGGGATGTATTTCCTCAGTATAGAAACGTGGAATACATTGTGGATCCTAGCTAGGACCGGTGGTAATGCCAACCGATAGGCAACTGGACCCACTTTTTTAAAAATCTCGAATGGTCCAATATACCTAGGGCTATGCTTCCTCTCGAACCTTATAACTCTCTTCATTGGTGTCACTTTCAGGAACATGTGATCTCCTACGTCAAACTCCAATTCTCGTCGACGAGTATCTGCGTAACTCTTCTTTCGGCTTTGTACTGTTCTGATCTTGTCTCTGATGAGTCTAACTTTATCCTGAGTCTGTTGTATTAGCTCTGGCCCCAATATCTGTCTCTCCTCGATCTCATCCCAGTACAACGGGGATTGACACCTCCTGCCTTACAACGCCTCATACAGTGTCATCCCAATGTTGGCCTGGTAGCTGTTGTTATACGAAAACTCGACCAGTGGCAAATACTGCATCCAACAACCTCCAAAGTCCAGCACACATGCTCGCAGCATATTCTCCAGAATCTGTATCATCCTCTCCGTCTGCTTATCTGTATGAGGATGAAAAGTTGTGCTGAACGACAACTGAGAACCCATGGCCCCTTGCAAACTCTTCCAAAAACGAGATGTGAACCGTGGGTCTTTATATGAAACTATGGACACTGAGATACCGTGAAGCCTAACTATCTCCTAGATATATAACTCAGCCAATCTGTCCGTGGAGTAGCTAACTCTAATCGGCAAAAAGTGGGCAGTCTTTGTCAGTCGATCCACCACTACCCAGATAATGTCCTGTCCATGCAACACCGGCAAAAATCCTGTGATGAAATCCATCACTATATGCTTCCACTTCCACTCAAGAATGTGGAGTGGCTGCAATGATCCCACCGGTCTCTGATGCTTAGCTTTCACTTGCTGGCACGTCAAATACTGATCCACAAACTGAGCTATTGTGATGACCTGCTTAATTTCCATATATAAATTTTTTTATATATAATGAAACCAATATCACAAAAACTCAGCAGATCATAATCAATTTGTACCCGTGGGTAACAGAGATACATCAAAAACACACCACGGAAGCCTATGCAGAAGGAAACATAAGTCATAAACACCTCATTATACCATACATCACAATACCAGAGTTACTACAATCACTATATTTGTATGTACACAACACACAACCCAAAAGATGTCTTAAGGTCATTTCCACAAAATACATCCGACCCTATCAAAACACTTACCCTTCTAGAAGGGCGAAACAATTGTACTATCTCAGCGGAGCTTTATCCGCTCTTCTATTAGGGGCTCCTAAATGTTTATAAAGTTCAGGGTGAGACACCTCTGAGTAAAGGAAATAAATTAATACTAGTGTGTGGCAACATGAGCATTTCTGTGGCATACATAAAATTATAAACATAACCAGTAAAACTATATATATATATATCATTTCTAGAAAACATGTATAATCAAAACATGGCAGAACATAATGGCTTCCATAGCATAATTCATCTCATATGAATAATAGTACAAAAACAACCCTAGTAGGTTAGCTGGCTGTTGTCATGTATTACCCCCACATGACTGGATTGTGTGGCCCGAAGGCGAGACCTGACAATGGTTGGCCAACCACTGCCAAGTCAAGAGTACAATTTGTAAGTCCGATGGGTTTGCCAAACCTGGTCCGTACACCAGGCGCACTCACACACTTCTTAAAAACCACATCGACCATCCAATCTCGCACCACTCCGTACAGTGGCGTTAACACAAATATCATGATAAATCATGAACACATAGCATCAGTATCGTGCAAGTGTTAGCCTAAACTAAGCCAACCAGGTTATAATAACATATAGCATATACTAAAACTATATGGATATTTCATACCATTAATTATCAAATCAATCATATCATTTTGCATATATACGTATATCATGAAAATCGTCAGCCCGTACGTCGGTATTTCACATTTTACCATAGCTCGGCCTGTCGCTGGAAAATCATATCCATAGCTCAGCCCGTACGCTGGCAAATCACATCCAAGCTTGGCTCATATGCCGGAAAATCATATACATAACATGGCCCGTATGCTGAAAAAACATATCCATAGCTCGACTCGTACGCCGACAACCATATCCATAGCTCGGCCTATACGCCAACAAATCATATAAAAATCTTGGCCCGTACGCCGATTTTTCACATTATAAAAATCCATATCTTTATCATATTCCCAGAAAACAATATTTCATACTAATTTCAACTCGTGCCACACAAAACAGGTTTTTCATATATTTAACATACCATCATTTTCAGCAGTATTTTTCCAAATATAAAACGTACATAAATATATTTATTTTTATGAAATCAGATGTTATAATAACATACATACATTTTCATAAAATAACTAGCTTAGTTTATCCCCTTACCTAATTCTTGAAAAGCCCCCTAAAACAAACAGCCCAGGACCCGCAAGATTCCCTATTCAACACCCTGAAAACAACATTCCCCAAAACTAAAGTTCAGTATTTCTACGCGTATTATACTTTCTACAACTGTTAAGAAATCAAATACTGAGTAGAAAGCCTTACCCTGGATTTGGGATGGTTTCTAACTCAGCCCTACCGACGATCCGCTCCGGCAGACTTGGAGAGAACTTTCCCAAGAGCGTCGTGGTGGTTTTGGATTGTCGATCCGACAGAAAATCGGTCCGAGATCTTAGAAAGAATGGTAGAGAACTGAATGATGAGAGAGAAAGAGAGATTCCTGCACACAAATGGGCTGAAAAATAACGTTTAGAACTATATATATTGCGGGATTCGTTAACGAGCCACGTCACCTCGTCGACGAGTCCCGTAGAAAGTTCATCGACGAACCTGAACCCTCGTCAACAAATTTTAGACTTCCCAAAATCCTCTCTCGATATCTTCTCGTCGATGAGACGAAACTTCGTCGACGAGATCTTGAAGAACCCTCATGGACGAGGCCTGGAAAATTTCTTAGGGTTATCCTATCCAAAATGCAACGTCTGCCTCCTTCTGTTCCTGTTTCCATTTCCCTTTCTTTTTATTATTTAAATACCATTATTCTTCGGGTCATTACAGCTATCTCTCTCTTCATGTTGCTCCACCAGAAGAACTTTCGAAGATCCCTGTACATTTTATTGTTACTTGGATGTATAGTATATAGGGACCGATGTGATTCCTCCAGAATAGCCTTCTTGATCTCAGGGTCGATAAGAACGTATAAGCTGGTACAGAACCTCAAGGCTCCATCATATAAGATGTTAAACTCCATTTCCTAACCATCCCATATCTTCCCCATAAGCTCTACTAGTTCTGCATCATTCCTCTAAGCTACTTTAATTCTCTCCTATAGAGTTGGTTGCAAAAACAAGTTAGCAATAAAATCCTGGTGGTCACCCTCTACCAGCTCTACACCGAGCCTCTCTAAATCCATTTGGATCGGATGCTGAATCCCCACTATAGACACAGATGAATCCATTGATTTCCAGCTCACAGCATTACCAACCACATTAGCCTTTCTTGGGTGGTAGCCGATAGTGCAGTCATAATCCTTTATTAGCTCCAACCATCTCCTCTGCCTCATATTTAATTCCTTCTATGTGAAGAAATACTTTAAGCTCTTATGGAAAGTAAATATCTCACGTCTACCCCCATATAGATAGTGCCTCCAAATCTTCAGTGTGTAAACAACCGCCACCATTTCTAGATCATGGGTAAGATAGTTCTTCTCATATTCTTTTAACTGTCATGAGGCATAGGCTATCACTCTCCCTAGGTGCATCAACACGCATTCGATCCCTTTATGGGAAGCGTCACTGTAAACTATGAACCCCTCTTCTCTTGAAGGAATCGTCAACACAGGCGCTGATGACTCGCTGTTTCAATTCTTGGAAGCTCTGTTCATATTCATCAGACCACTCAAACTTCACTCCCTTCCTGGTCAATCTAGTAAGTGGGCCTAACAGTCCAAAGAAGCCCTCAACAAACCTGCGGTAGTACCCAGCCAATCCTAAGAAACCCCTAATCTTGTGCACATCCTCATCAACTCATCTTCCTTTTCATGAAAAGCACTAGTGCACCTCAAGGTGATGTGCTAAGTCTGATGAATCCCTTGTTCAATAATTTCTGCATCTACTCTTCCAACTCTCTTTTAACTTTGTTGAGTCATTCCATACAAAGCCCTAGAGACTAGTGCCATCCTTATAAGTAGATCAATATCAAATTTAACTTAATGGTCGGGAGATAACCCAACTAAGTCCTCCGGAAAATACATAAGGGAAATCCCTCATTATTGGGATATCCCCAAGCCTTACTTCTCCCTCTGGTACTTTTTTTTTTTACAAGCTAGGTATCCCTGACAACTCTCCAGGCATAGTCTTTTTGACAATCTAGCCAACAGTATTTGCAGCGAGGCACACACACACAACCCAATATATCTGTATTTCTACTCCCTAGGTAGTTTAAACTCTTTCTTCTTATAACAGTCAATACTAGCATAATTAGAAGCTAGCCAATCCATCCTCAGAATTACTTCAAATCCATACATGCTAGACATCATCAAAATGGCGGGTAGTGTTCTTCCCTAAACATCCATTGGACAATCACTAAGTACTTTTCTACATATCACTATAGTTCCCATCAGTGCAACCATAAATAAACAACATTCTTTAATTAAGTTATTGTCTCACATATTTAAATATACTTTAGAAATATGAATGCATGAATTGTTCCAGAATTAAAATGGACTATTGCTTACTTCAAAAATATAAAATGTTACCTATCTCCAGCATTCCCTGTCTCTCTCAGAGTACGGGAATAAACACATACCTAGCAGTGTTCCTCTATTGGTTGCCTTGGGGTGTTTGATTATTTCCCCGATATTGATTTAATGGGGGTGCATTGCTCAACGGCCTCCGACATTCCCATGCAAAGTGGCTAGATCTACCGCACCGATAACAAGTCTTCATTCCTCTACGACATTCTCCCTCATGCCTTTTGTTACCTGTAGGACAAATAGGGTATGCTGGATTACCTCAAAATGTCCAATTTTTCATTTCTAGTACTTGACCCCTACTGTTACCATGCCTTCTCCAAGGTCCCAAGCTGGACCCTACCTAAAAATCTGGAGGTGCTAGCCTCTTCCTCTGACTCTGTGCCGCAGCGCCCCTCTGTAGGCTACTCTCAATCACTGTAGCTTTATCAACTATTTTTGAAAAAGTTTGGGTCTGGAAGCCTACGACCTGCTTATATAATCCTTGGCTCAAGCCCTCCTCAAACTTCCTCGCCTTTTTTACCTCATCTGGCACTAAATACGGGGCAAATCGGGACAGCTCAATAAATCTGGCTGCATATTGATGCACCGTCATCTACCTCTGTGTCAAATGAAGAAACTCTACTGCCCTCGCACTCCTGAGAGTAGTGGGGAAGTACCGCTCAAAAAATAACTCCCCTAAGCAACTCCAGGTCACCGCTACCGAGTCAGGTCTCTACTCCTCTAGCAGTCTCGCTGATCTCCACCATCGTTTTGCTTCCCTAGTCAACTTAAATGTGGCAAATAACACCCTCTGCTCGTTTGTACATGAGAGGACTACCAGTATATCCTCTATGTCTTGAACCCAGTTCTTTGCTACTAGTGGGTCTGCTCCTCCAGTAAAACACGGGGGTCGCATACGTGTGAACTACTCAATCGTGCAGCTCTGCTCCCCTGAACTCCTAGCCATCTTAGTTATTAGCTACTAAGTGACGCAACGCAGTACTGCATCAGGATCTCCACCACCATACTGGAAGACCCTGCTCCATCACCGTCAACATTCGCACCGCTACTTCTAGGCTCCATCCTGAAAATAATACGAGACAGTATTAGGACTCTATTATCATAACACCATCAATACATTCAAAAATAGAATTCATAAAATACCCTTCTATAATCATTCATCTCTTCACTCTCAATCCCAATTTAAGATTCAATCCTACCACTCAGAAACAAGACCCAGCGATAGTATCCATGGTTTTCCTAAAATCGTCACCCCAGGAAAAACATAGAAACAACCCTGGTACACCTGCCTCTATGCCACAAGATAGAATCCTAAATCCTCATCTCATCCTCTAACAACCACTAACTCAAATTTCAATCTACCCATCTCATATTTCCCTCAAAATCCACTCCTATACTCTGGTATTGTATTCCGCTGCCTACTAAAGTCTACAGAACCTAGCAACCTAAGCTCTGATACCAAACTGTGACGCCGCGATTTTCATACAATTTTTTTAAAATATAAATGAATAAATATTCACTTCATCGTCACATCCCTAAATCGGCCACGTCAACAACCCTACTACCTTTCATACAACCCGACCCGCATTGGGTACCAGGTAAAAAGTCATTTTATTTATAAAACCTAACAGCGGAAGATAATACATGCTTAACAACCAGAATACAATACCCAAAGTATCAATATACATATACAAAAACATCACCATCCCATACTCAAAAACAACTCAACTCTGGGGGAATTACACCTCCCCTAGTCCAAAACTCACCCTGTGTGTTAGGGTCTTAGCTCCCTAAGGTCTCAAAGCTCTATCACTTGGCCTATCCCTATTCCCTAAAAAATTTAGATAATTTGGGTGAGACACATCTCAGTAAGAAAGAATAAATTATTTATAGTGTGTGGCCATATGAGTTCAGTTATAAGACTCTTTACTTTTCAAATCAACATTTCATCTGAGAAAAATATACTGATAAATATATTCTTACAATCATATAGATACACAACACAAGCTTTTATAAGCTTTAAAATCATTTCTTAAATTCAATTATTTCCCACAAATATTTACCTGCAAAGTTTCTGAGAATAGGAACAATTACCCGCCCATACAGGTAGCTTCCCTTTGCCCTAACACGTTACATAGCTAGGAATGGCCATATTTGATACCTATCAGGACACTCACCTTACTCAGTAAACCCTTAGGTGGAGTGTTTCACTTTGCCTCAATTATTTATTTTATAAAGCACACACTCTTTCATTTCTCATAATCATTTCCCATTCTAACTCATTACAAATCTATGTATACATAAATTCACATTTATGTACTTTACATAATACAGTAGATTACATAATTCCAATTCTCAACACATTAACGATTTCCATACTGAGCATATCACCCCAACGGCATCAGTAGGAACCTCACAACACAATTTCCATGCTGAGCATACTTCCCCAACGACATCAGTAGGAACCTCACAACACAATTTCCATACTGAGCATACCTTCCCAACGACATCAGTAGGAACTTCACAACACAATTTCCATACTAAGCATACCTCCCCAACGACATCAGTAGGAACTTCACACACACAATCTCCCTACTGAGCAAACCTCCCCAACGGCGTCAATAGGAACTTCACACACACACAATCTCCATATTGAGCATACCTCCTCAACGACATCACTAGGAAAGGAATACCACCTACCCGCAATTATTACACGGTATTGGCATATCATCAATCATATATCAGTGTATACGTTTCAGAATTCACGTTCTCATTATTACATTTCAATATTTCCATATTAATATACATCATTAATCTCATATCAGTATATCTCAATTCATTTCAACATAAATATTTTCATTATTTTTTGTGCACATTTCATCATCTCATAATAATATATTTCGTGTTTCATGTATTTCAACATTTCCCAAAATACTCATATCAGTAATTCACAAAATCTCATTTTTCAAGAAAAATATTTCTACTCACATATAAATACCATATTTCATTATTTTTCACTAATCACATCAATAATTCTCATTTCAATATTTTCTCAGAAAATACTCATCGTTATATTTCACATTTTTCAACATGCATCGTATGCCACACAGTTTTCATCTATTATTCTTAAAATATTAATTTCATACTCCAAAATATAACAATTTAAAATTATTCAAATGCCACATAATTTATCTGATATTTACATCATAATAATTTATAGACAAAATACCATATGCTCAAATTCACATATTAATTCAAATAGTAATTCTAAAAATACTGCTACAATTTATTCCCCTTACTTGGCTTACTGAAAGTCTCGTTAACTCCTTGATTCTACGCCCTTGGCGCCCGAAACTCAAATCCTAAAATTTACATTTTTTCCAGATTAATTAATTCATTTCCATAAAATAATACCCATCTAGCCTTTCCGAAGCTCAATATACTCTAAATTAACATTTAAACCAATATTTGACACCCCCACTCAATTTTCTGAATTATGCTTGCGGGTTCCAAAATTATACCCGCAGCGCTTATCCGGACCCTAAATTCTGAAAATCCTACTTCAATCTCAGACGCTCAATATTCTAAAATTTCTAAATTAACCCTAATTAATTAAAAATAAGCCCCTTAATAACCCCCGTACCCTAAATTTGGGGTTTTGCCTACGACGACCCCACGAGAAATACGTCCCACTAGATTTGTAGAGAATAATCTCTAGATTCTCGTGGTGGTGTCTGATCATCAATCGGGCTTATAATTTGCAAGAAATGAGGTAAAAAGGGAGATTTGGCTTACCCCAGGAGATACGTCTACGCCGTTCCTACCACAGATCCACACCGGTAGAAATGATGGCAGTGGAGAATGGAATCCAGTGGTATCTTTCGATTTCCGATCCGACGAGAATCTGTCACGGAACTGAGAAGAGAGGGAGAGAGAAAAAGAGGAGATAGAGAGAATTTCGAGGGGGGGGGGCACTGGATCTCTGTGCAGCTTCTCTGCAATTGAGTTTCAGATGCTCCTGAAGCTTGCTTCAGGAAGCTTTTCTGTTATATAATAATAATAATAATAATAATAATAATAATAATAATAATAATAATAATAATAATAATAATAATAATAATAATATATTAATTAATATTAATAATAATATATTTTATTAATAAACATAAAAATAAATTTTAATTATCATTATTATTTTTTAAAAAATTTTAATTAATTAAGTAATTATTATTATTATTATTTTTTTTTGGGATTCACTCCGCTAATCTTGTATACCTATTTTTGGGATTATTACAGATATATATAAATATATCCCCTTAAAATTTTTGATAAATACTGGGGGCTTATGCTTGGTGAAAAGAAATTTTAATTTAAAACAAGCAAGCACAAATTTTCTAATTTGTCAATTAAGCACATAAAAAAGTACAACCAAAATAATGCAACCATATAAATCCAAGAATATTAAATAAATTTAGGAATGAGGATCATATGGAAAAACCTAAAACACTGTGGCAAGAAAAATATTTTCATTTATTATATTCAATGAAGACATTACAATTAAGCACAAGTCACAATGAATTCAAAAACAAAATCTAAGTAGAAATGTTGTGAGCACAACAAAATATAAAAATAATTTCTAGGTGCTCCCCCTATTAATTTGAATACGTGCTTAGATTCTTTTAACTACTTATACTGATATAATTTGTGAAAATTCATTTAAAGTCCAAACAGTATAAGTATTAATTTCATATTTTACTATATAAGTGTTAGACAAATAAATTTCACCAGTAAAATGTCCCTAAACACACATGCGCTAAAAGTCAAACAGTAAGCCAAGCATGGTGTTCATGTGTACCCGGAACAGTCCATATCAAAGATATTCAGTAGAGACAGGATATGATGTTCGAGGTGCCTAGAAAACCTTCGGACTCAAAAAGTAGAAACAATTGAAATAATGTGAGTCTATGGGTCAGGTGATTCTTATCCTTTTTCAAGGATGGGGCTTAACCTCCCCTGTATAATCTCACGCACACATAAGTGAATTTAACGTTCAAGGATGGATTTCATTTAAGTACACTCAACACATGTTCATCCTTCTAAATATTGCTTAGCATGTAGGAGATTATAGGCATTAAGTTCATTTTTCTTAAAAGTGGGGCTTAAACTCCCCCTATATGTTTGCATGCATACATACTTGTATTAAGTTCAGGATGATAGTCATTTAAGAGCATTCCTAAAAAATTCATCTTTTCAAAAGATTTTTAACATGTAGCAAATATAGGCATTTAGCACATACTAGCATGATATATTGCATTTTAATTTAAAATGTGATAGTCAGTCAAAGGTATATTTAAAGGCAATGCAATAGGGGTTCAATATAAGAATAACACAACTCAAAGTACACAATGAGTGTGTGTGATGAACACTCCCCCCTAAGTCATGCAATTGCTTATAGTTACATCCCAAGGTTTTAGGACTTAAATATTATAACATGATGATTGACCATTTGGGTCCTTCATGAAGTTCACATCCCAAGGTTAGGACCGAATGGTGTCCATGAATTATGTTTCTCCTAGGTCCATTAAATATGTACATGTTTTCAGTTCAACACAAACGAATAAGATTTAACATATACTAATCTATTTAATTAACAAGCATCCTAGGAAATAAACATGAAGGGTGTGCATGTTATTCAGTTTAGCATATAACATTTGAAACATTCAATATGCACCTATGAATAAGGATGAAAAATAAAAAATTTTTATGATTCACTCATCCTTTCAAAAATATTTTAGCATGCATTGAATTATCTATCCTAATACATGATTTCATTATATAAAAAATTCTACCAAAATTTCGGCAGCATTTCGTTTGTAAATCGAACATTTTCCCAAATTTTTATGTAACTGAAACCTAATAGATTTTAGCAAACAATATAAATAGGGCATGCGAGAACCTATATCCACTACTAGCATGCAATTATCATCAACTGCATCCACCATGTAGGAGGCATTCTAGACTACGCATGCAATCAAGTAGTTTAATCAATATATCAAATAAAATATAAACTATCCATACAAAGATATAATCATTAGGCAAGTGATGGATAGTGACATTCAGCTCAAAGCAGATCAAATTTTAAAAAAAATATCCATCCATTAAAAAATATATTCATTTAGCACAAATAGATATTTGCATTCAGCTTAACAACAAATCATCCAGAAGATATAAACACAATACAATAAAATGCATATTGGATGAATTTTGAAAAACAAGGCTGCTCCCCCTCAATTATGCAGCCAAAGAGTTTTATATTCAATTAAGTATCTAGCATAACTGATATTTTCAAATAGGAGGATAAGCTTATGAATGTGTTTGAATATGATTAAGTGTTTAAGCTCCATGATAAGTTTAGGGTAGCATGATATATAATACTATGATGGATTCCCTAAACCTCAATCTGTGTGATGGACAAAACATGCTATATTTACGATTTTTAAATTTAGGCATATATAGCACCAAAAATCATATAACAATTAAAATATTTTGTCCATTTGAATGAGATCTATTTAAACATGCTTATGAGATTTGAATTAAGAATTGATAGTTTTATATAAGCATGCTATAGCCAATATTATCGAGTAATATCCATTCATAATGATGTATATATCTTAGGCCAAATGAACTGGATTTTTCACTAAAGTTCTCATACTGGCTTGATCTTCCTAAGGTTCATAGTATGATGATAGTGTATATTAAAATTTAGAGTTTAAGCACAAAGCACTATTTAAGCGTTCATAACATAATGATCTTTTAAATATTTTGTCCTAAAATCTTATGAGTATAAAAAGAATTCTTTTAAAGTACACCTCATGAGATGGTATGTAATCATCACAAGATTCACATAGTAAGAATAAACATAAAACATACAACATGTTTTTGTATGTTAGAAGGAAGAAAATATATACCTTTCCAATTTACTCCTTCTTAGACGTTAAAGCTCAAAATGGTGTTCATCTCTCTCATGGTTTTTCATCCCACAACTAGTTCCCAAAAGCCTTAGCACTCAAAGATCATAAACTATGTGAAGCATTAGTGACAAGGCACAACAAACAACAAAATATATATATTTGCATGGCATTCAAATGATATGCATTTATACAATGTCATGCACATACAAATCATTTTTGAGTTTGGGAAACATTGCATTTCAAAATTATTTTCAAAGGGATATGAAAAACTTCAGTAAACTCTTTCCAAATCCTCCAATCATTTGATTTTACAAAAATCATTTTCAACATTCAAACAGTAAAATCTATGTGATGAAAACAAAGGAAGAGTTGCAAAAGGTTGACCCACTAAATCGGGATACACCAAAAAACAAGTCGTTGCAATTTTATGCAAATAATGGTTAACCTTATTACAACCAGGCTTTGATACAAATTGTTGGAATTAGTGTGATCCCAAGAGGGGGATGAATTGGGATTTAAAACATTTTCCCTAATTTAAACAATTACGCCAATTGATCACCACATATCATATCTGGTTCAATATTAAACGCATGTATATAAAATGATTAAGCTATTGGTTCATGCATACATGTGCATCTCATTCAATATAAAGGTGTGCATGCAACTAAATATAACAGTAAATAAATAGGCATACACTTACTGAATTTAAAGTGCAGTAATTTAAATAAGATAAGGGGAGAGAGACACAAGATTTGTTATTAAGGTTTGGCCAAAACCAGCCTATGTCCTTGTCTTGGGCATACCCCCCAAGGATTCCACTATCCCTGCTCACTTAATCGGGTGAAGCAAAAGCCTTTTACATCCTCTCCTTACGGGGGGAGGAAAACCCCAGCTCAAATATTAGGCTGAGCCAAACTAGTCTCATTTACGGGGCTGAGACTCCATTGTTCAATTTCGGTCTGAACCGAGCCGGTCTCATTTATGGGGCTAAGACACCCTAGTTCAATTCACGGGATGAACCCAGCCATTACAATAAAACCATTTTGTACATGAAACATGCTTTTGAAATACAAGCAGAGATGTACACGCTTAAGCTCATAAAATATGCACTTTCTTATGATATGCAATAATGCTCAGTAGAGTAAGGGTGCTTTTCTAAACATGTTATGCGCAACAAAGATTTAGACCCTAATAAAATATTCTCCCAAAAATATTTTTCAACTAATGATTGGAGAACTCATGGTTTTGATTTTTCAAATGATTCTTGCATGATAAAAGTTTTCTATGAAAGCATGAATGCAAGAAGTAAATGCCCAAATAAAATGTATGCTCTCTTTGAAAAGATTTTCTAAATAATAACAAAGAGAGATTTGAAGAGTAAAATATTTGCCCCAAAGAAAGAGTTTTGTAATGAAAATTTTTTTGGGGGAACTTTGATTAGGATAAAATTAGAGAGAAAAGTTGGCTAATCAAAGTTACTAATCTTGGCTTATGAAGGGGTATAAATAGACTCAAGGAAATTTTTTACCATTGGGGAGCTTGGTATTTTGAAAAAGATTAATTAAAAAATTAATGATGTTTAAGCCCTTAAAAATTTCCAACCCGAGAAGTTTTGGGTGGCTGAACTTTAGTTCGGTCGCCTGAACAAACTCAGCTAGAAAAGCTATTTTAAAGAGTTTGGTCGCTCGAGTCTGGGTTGGATAGGCTGAACAAAAGTCAGAAATATTTGGCGCGCAGTTCGGGTGCCCACTCACAATTCGGTCGCTCGAGCCCAATTTGAACGTGTCGTTTGGTCATCCGAGTAGCTAAAAAGTGCTTGGAAACAGGTTTGGGTGCTTGAGGAAAATACGCTCAAAACGAGTTTGGGTGCCCGAACACAAAGTCAACATGTTGACTAGTTCGGTCACCTGAGTCGTTTTATACGGCCTGGGTTCAATCGCCCGAAATTTAAACATTTTCCATTTAGTTCATTTTAGCCTTGATTTGATTCTCTTGATATGAAAAGTGATATTGAGGACTTTGTGCACTAAGTGTTGGGACCTAGGGTCTTTCTAAGGCCTTTTTTAAGTATGCCAAAAACCTGGCGTCAGTCGACCGAAGGGTACCCTAAGGTCATTCGGTCTTTATGGTTAATTTATGGCATTTCTGAGCATTTAAAACATATAATGCAAGATGTATGCATTATTACAGACCAAATAATAAAAAATAAATGCAATACATATTAAAATCAAAATGAACGTCTTCATATTTTGCTCTTCAGTCTTCACGGAATACACCTGATAATATGATCTTTATGTTTCTCCAAACTTCCATGTCTTTTAACTCATATGCGTTTTGAATCATGAACCTGTTAAAAAACACTAAATGCACACATGAGATACTTGTGCTTTGTCAGCATCAAAACAGGGATCGGACTCAAAAAGTCAATAGTATTTCCACCTTGACATTCCAAGTAATGACTCGGAAGATTTTTACACAGGGCCTCGTCAATGAACATAGGGAGTTTGTCGATGAGTGCATAAGTAGGTCTCGTCGACGAAACCACGCCTTGTCAACGAGAAGATACCGAGAGGGGTTTTTAGGCAGTCTGAATTTTGTCGACGAGGTGGTAGGGTTCGTCGACGAAATTACTTAAGGACTCATCGATGAGATGATGTGTCTCGTTGACGAATCTAGTTGTATAATAGTGAAAACCCGGATTTTTGATGAAAATTCAGTGCAAGAAACCTCCTTTCTCTCTCTTAACGCCTCTCCCTCCTTCTTTCTTCGATCTCGACCCCGTTTCAAGCCGGATTGACCATCTGAAGCTACCATGACGCTCCTGATGAAGTTCTCTTCAAGTCTTCCGGAGTGGATTGTCGGTGGAAGGTTTCAAATTCATCCCAAATTCGGGGTAATGTGTTTTATTCAGAATATGTTTTCCTTGCAGTTATAGGAAATATTGTATGTAGGAAAATACTGATGTTTTGTTTTGGGGATGTCATTTTCAGGGTGTTGAGTGGAGAACCCTGTGGGTGTAGGGCAGAGTTCAGTGAGGGCTTTTCAGAAACTAGGTAAGAGAAATATGCGATGCTAGGAGGTTTGATTATATTACAAGTATTTTACATATGTGCATTGTCGCGACGTCTCGGAGCGTGTGTGCCCTAGGGTGGCGAAATTAAAATGTTTTAAATTTTTTTCAGGGAAAACAAAGAATATCGGAGTCACCACTAACCTTTTAATGTGGTTAGAACACATGATTACTACCCTGTTAGAAATAGAATAGGTCTACGTTACCAGAGCTGGGGTTGGAAGTTCGGTTACACAAGGGGAAGGTATGAGCACCCCCTACGCGCCCGTTCTTACGAACGGTACCTAATTAATTCAAAATTATCCCTAAGTTAATCTAATAAGTATGTCAGATTACTCCTATAGTGAATTTACTAATACACATGCAAAATGAACAAATGAATAAATAAAAAAATAATACAAAAAATATATGTACTTCCCTCAGAACTGAAGGTAAGTGAAGCTTGAAGGCTCATACCCCGCATTAAAATCATAGGGATAAAATCAAGAAAATATTTTATACTAAAAATAAATGTAAAGATAAAATAATAATAATAATAATAAGTTAATACAAATATATAATACTAAAGGTAACACAATTAATAATATTAAATATAAACGTATGATATAAACTAGAATAATAATTACAACAATAATAATAACAATGAAAATAAATACCATAATGAATAATACAAAAATAAAATACTATCATAAATAACACAATATTAACATACCAAAAATACGTAATACTAAACATTTAAGATAACACTAAACATCTCAAAATACTAAAAATATCATGATAAATAATAGCGACTATAGCACCATATATGCTAAAAGAAATACTATACTAAATGATACCATACTAATAGTAAAAATTATATACATGATCATAATACTATATTAAGTGGTAAACCATAATATTACATACAATATAAAATCATAATATGTGCATGATAATAGAAACGATATTCTAAACCATAATAAATCTAGATATACATGTATATACGTAATAACATTATACCATAATAATAAAAGCAATATGAAATAATATATCACAATATTACCTAAATATATATACATGACAAAAATATCAATAAAAAACAATATTACAACATACCCTAAAGAGCTATGACTTAAATAATACAAATTCAATAATAATATTTAAACATCAAACAAATATCTAATATGAACAAAAATTCCGCACCCAAGAAAAATAAATCAATTAGTATTTAATATGCAAAAACAAAAAAATTAAAAATTTAAATACGAACAAAAATTCTGCACCCAAGAAGAATAAATCAATTAGTATTTAATATGCATAAACAATAGTAATAAAAATTTAAATATGAACAAAAATCGTGCACCCAAAATAGAATAAATCAATTAGTATTTAATATGCATAAACAAAAACAGTAAAAATTTAAATATGAACAAAAATCCTGCACCCAAGAAAAATAAATCAATTAATATTTACCATTATTAAAAAAAAAACGGATATTAAACACTAGAGATAATATTACTATATTGATTATCTAACAAATATAGTAATAACAAGTAAAATAAAATAAATACATAATAGGAAAACTTAAATAAATAAAAGCTTGTGTGTATACACAGCATGTAAAAAAAATAAAAATAAATAAATTTTATGTGTGTGTGTGTGTGTGCAGATACGGCAGAGGGAGGCAGGGGATTCACCGTGGGTACGTGTGGAGCTACTGGAGGTCCTGGGGAAAGGGTGAAGATGGCCGGAGATGATGAGGGTCTGAGCTAGTGCTCACGGCGGCTGGAGGTGGAACAGATGGGTCTCGGCGATGGTGGAGCAGGAGTGTTGCAGAGGCTGGCCGAGGGTGCGTCGATTGGCTGGCTCACGTACGGTGGTTGTGGCTTGGCTCACGGTGGATGGAGGCTTGCCAGAGTAAGGATGATGGTTGTTTGGGGCTTGGCTGTAGTCTACTGGTTTGTCGTGAAGGAATGGCAGCTCGGTGGTGCTCGGCTGGGTGGTTGCTGGAGAAGATGATGACGGAGCCGCAAGAGGGAGAGACGTGGCCTGCCGGAGTGTGGCGGTGATGGCGTGGAGCCGATGGCGACGACGTGGTCTTGCGGTGGCGAGGACACCGTGAAGACAGCGATGAATGGTGGTTTGGGTTAGTTGCTGGGTGAGGATGGTGAGGGGTTAATGGCGATGGTTGTTTCGGTGCATGGCCAGAGATGTAGAGAGATGAGGGAATGAGATGAGAGAGAAGGGACAAGAGGAAGCAGTGAGGTTGGGAGGAGCCTGGTGCGGCTGCCTATGAGAATGAAGAAAGGCCTCTCTTTTTTTTTTTCTCTGAATGTCTCCGTTGCGCCCTGCGCTTTGGCCTCCCCCCTTTTTCTCGTGCTCTGTTTTCCTATTTATAAAAATACAACCCTAAAAATCCTTCTTTTCTTTTCCTTTTTCTTCTTATTCTTTTTATACTTTTATGGTAATAATAATAATAATTATTATTATTATTATAATTATTAGTAAATAAAGTAATAATACTAATTTTAAATGCAATAATTAATAATAATAATAATAATAGAAAAATAATAATAATAATAATAATAATAATAATAAAGTATAAATAATAATATAGGAAAATAATAACAATAATAATAAAAAAATACTAAAAATAATAATAATAAAATAATAATAGTAATAATAAGGGTAAAGTAATAATAATAATAATGATAAAAATAATAATAATAATAATAATAATTCAAAATAATAATAACATTTAAAATAATAATAATAATAATAATAATACTAATATTTAAAGATAATGAAAATATTGATAATAATAGCAATAATAAAATAATAATATGTAAAAATAACAATAATATTAATAATAATAGGAATGATAGTAAAAATAATAATGACAATATTGGGCCTGGGTAAAAATGGGGTGTCTACAGCTGCCCCTCTTCGTAGGTTTCATTGCTTCAAAGTAAAAGTAGGAGCTCTCCTGCGTTATTTGTGGCAACAAACCTGCAAAGATAAAATACGCTGATTTTGGACCGGGCCCAATGTATCAAAAGAGACCAAAGTATGACTTCCCAAAAATTACCAGCGAAGGATCAACATGAGTGAGGCCGCAAAGGGTAAACATGAGTGGATCACGAAGGGTCAATAAGAGTGGGACCGCAAAGGGTCAATAAGGTGGGACCGGTAAGGGTCAATAAGAGTGGGACCGCGATCAATCAATAAGGTGGGACCGCGATGGGTCAATAAGGTAGGACCAAAAAGGGTTAATAAAAGTGAGACCGCGATGGATCAATGAGGTGGGACCGCGAATGATCAATAAGGTGGGACCGTGATGGGTCAATAACAATGGGACAACAAAGGGTCAATAAGTTGGGATCGCGAAAGGTCAATAAGGTGGGACCGTGAAGGGTCAATAAGGTGAGACTGTGATGGGCCAATAAGGTGGGATCACGAAGGGTCAATAAGGTGGGACCGCAATGGGTCAATAAGGTGGGATTGCAATGTGTCAATAAGGTGGGACTGTGATTGGTCAATAAGGTGGGACTGCAAAGGGTCAATAAGAGTGGGGTCGTGAAGGGTCAATAAGGTGGGACCGCGATAGGTCAATAAGAATGGGACCGCAATGGGTCAATAAAAGTGGCACCACGATGGGTCAATAAGATGGGACCGCAATGGGTCAATAAAGGTGGGACCGCGAGGGGTCGATAAGGTGGGACTGCAAAGGGTCAATAAGATGGGACCGCGATGGGTCAATAAAAGTGGGACCGCAAGAGGTCAATAAGATGGGACCACGAATGGTCAATAAGGTGAATAAGATAATCAAAACAATTTGGATGAAACTACTCACATGAATGAGATAATCAAGAACGGTTTAAGGTGATCCAATACCTCGGTTTCATCGTGAACAACAACATTTTTGGATATGAGGGTTGATGCCCTAATTTCAAGGTAGATGACTCAATTTGGACCAGGAAGATGGTTATTATGTATGGGGGATGATGAATCGGGTATGAGGTCTTGAGATCTTTTGGAAAGTGTCCTCAAGTATAAGGTTCTAAGTCCTAAAAATTTGTTGAGGACGATCAATCGGGTACAAGATCCCGAGACTCTTTGAAGAATAAGCTCATATGGGTTTTAAGTCTTGAAAAATTGCTTCACTAGGGATGATCAATCAAGTTCCAGGTCACGAGATCTTTTGGAAGTTTAGCATTTTGGAAAATGGTTACCATGCTGAGGGTGATCAATCGGGTGCGAGACCACGAGATTCTTCTAGAAAATGTCCTCAAGTGTAGGGTTCATAATTATTCCACCGGGGATTATCGATCGGGAACAAAATCCCGTGTTTCTTTGGCTGTCTTTAGATTACCCTCTTTGAGACTCAACAACCAATGCATCAATTGCTTCTTGGGGTCAACTGCCACAGTTTCAAAGTATGTCATTTTGTGCATGGGGGCCAGCTGCCCCAATTTCAAAATATGTCTAGACAAGAATGGCTCAATCAAGGATGCAAAAGAATTATTCAGAAGTTTATTCAACCACGCAAGTATAAATGAATGGTGCTCTATTTCTATATGTATGCATGTTGCTACCTAAGATGCTAGAATGCAGTGATATGTTGCTATGTGTGCATAGTGATGCGTGAATGTAAAGATGTATGCATGTTGCATGAGATGCCCTTTGTATTTTCTTTCTTATGCAATGCATGGAACGTATGGTAATGCATGAATCTTTTCTCTTTCCAATGTGCTTGTAATCGACAACCCAATCTCTAATCTTAGGTGTGCTTTCAAATTCCAAGTTGCCGCTGATTCTGGCCATGTCTCAAATTCCAAAAGGCACTCAAAATCTGCCCCAGTGTTTACATGCCACTGGTCATGGCCATGTTTTCGAATTTTATTCTGTCCTAAAAGCTCCTGAATATGCTCCAATGGAACTGAAAAACTGCCCCAGTTTCGATCCTTGTCCACTGATCTTGACTATGTTTTCATCGTGCACTCTGATATGAAAGCATCAGAATTATTTCAGACAAAACTCAACCCAAAATCTGCCCCAGTTACTGTCGTTTGTTACTGATCTTGGATTCAACATGAAGGCACCCAAATCGGCGTCATTGGAACTCAAAATAGAGTTTGCCTCACTTAGGTGCATTTGTAACTATTCCTGACCATTTTACCTGCCTTTCACAAAGATCTTCTTTTGGCAAATGTGTCGGTGATTAAGCCCTTTAATCGTCCGTCCTCCTTTGGGACTTTTTGAAGAATGGATTTTTTTTTTTTTTTTGGAATGAATAAATGATGAATGATCATGCATTTAGGACATCAATTTTCTAAATCAAAAGGCCATATGCACAAAATATATGTTTTACTGTGTTCACCTGCTATTTCAATGGAAAAAATTCATACCAGTATTTGAGAGCTCTATGATGATGGTGCTAACTTTTCGAACTGAATAGCTGATTTTCTTCTTTCACCGACTACCCCAATTTATTAGGGGACTATTTTTTTACCTTGTTCTTCCGTGAAACCATTGGGAACCTCTTATTTAATGGTTGCCCCTAGTCCAGCCAAGTCGGACCTATGTTTTGATCTCAAGATGGTCTTTAAGACTCAGGACGAAACGTAGGCTTTGGAATACGAGTTCTCAAAATAAAAGGGAAACCAAGGCTCAAAAATCCCATCCCTTCATAACGTTTGCCCTACTTTGGGGTTTCTGCAAGGTATTGACCGAACTTGTCATGTGAACAAGTTGCCTACATACCTTTTAAGGATCAGGTCATTATGTAGTTTAGACACAATATTGCATCTGACAAATCATTTGATACAACAATGTATACCAATCTAGTCAGGACTTTCATTTGGACTGTAATGTAGGCTAGGGGTATGGGTTAAAGAAGAAAAAAGAGTTAAATAAGGCTTAAAATCATTGTTTTCATCAAGGGTAATTTGGTCAAAGATCACATATGTAGCATGTCCCTTATTTTCCTTTCATCTTCCTTTTCTTCTTCTTTCTCTTTTACCGCAACTTTTGCTTTTCCTTTTATGAAGGAATCTTAACTTCATTTTTATTTGAATTCCATTTGGGACTGATCCTTTTCTTAAAACTGCCCCAGTGTGGGGTGTGATCCTTTGACGGGTTAAGAATTGAATTTTTCAGGCTCAAAAAGGGTTTTGCAAGGGGTTTCTTCTTTGCCATTCTTTTGGGTAGTAGAAAAAAATGGCCTACCATCCTTTTGGTAATGATTATTGTCTTAAATGACTTTTCAAACGCTAAGGCACCCAAACTCGAGTTAAATTTCTGGTGAACTGACTTTTTAAGAAAAATTAGTTTAACAATCAAGCTCAAGTGGGTTAACAAATGTTAAATCAATATTGGGTTCTTTGTAGGGATAACTGGTCGACCAAAGATGACCATCTATCATTCGATCAAAACATGATTAGCGGACTGACATGAGATTCATGGAACCAACATATATTTTGCTGAGGCTTTCAGAACTTCTTCGCAGTATTTGAACTCATGGAGTGACGAATATTGTTTCATCTTCCTTTACTTCCGTCTCTTAGCTTGAATTTTTCATAACTGACATCTGCTTTTGGTTCATGAATACTGGTATTTTTATTTTCCTTATCTTAGCATGAAACATGAGTAAACAAAATTTTGGACATTAAACTCTTGATGCCAGTGATATACGAAAATGCATAATTTCATTTCATTGATAGAAAAGGAAATTTTCGAGACAAAAGCGTTAATAAATTGCAACAAGAGAAAGAAGAAAACAAAAGAAAACAAAAGCATCCCTGAAGGGGGCGAACGATCAAAAGTTTGTCACTCGTATTTCTCTGTTTCCATGATCAAAGAGTAAACTCATTTATTCAGACTATATGCGGAATATCTCTGGTTCAAAACTTGTTGTACTTCTCTGACTGTTCTGAACTTCAAAATACTCTTTTAACGTTGCACAACAGGATCCTCCATGTCAATTGGCAGTAGACCCAAATCTCTTAAGGTTTGTACTTTATGCTTGAAATGCCAACATTTCTAGATTCAATGACCTATTGCCCCAGAATGATACTCGCATCGAGCATTTGGGTCGTACCACCTTGGGAAAGGGGATTGCAGCAACAATCCCAGTACTGGTGCAACCATTTGAATTGCCACCAATTACGGGAACAATTCCACATAAGTCATCAGAATAGGTTGAACTTCTTTTCTCTTTCTTTCCATCGGGGGGCTCCCTCCCGTGTCCTGAACATTCAGCTTCCTTGTAACAGGCTTAGGTCCGAAGGAAACTGCTTGGTGTTGCGCACCTGAATGCACTATCTGATGGACTGTGGGCTTGTAAGCAAAGTTCTTATTTGTCCACCGGGTCTTACCCTCTTGGTAAGGATGCCCCTGAATCATCTGTGCTTCCTCATCTTTCTTCCTCTTACTCAGATCAGTTTCTGTGTCACCACTTTTTGTTCTTCCGACTTTGATGTCCGTTTCAATTCTCTCTCCAGTAGAAACAATATCCATAAAGTCATGGGGGGTTGCCCCTAGGAGATGTGCAAGGTAGGGATCTTTCAATGTATTCACGAATAGGGAAATAGCCTCCCTATCTTCCACTAGAGGGCTCACTTGGATGGACATATCCCTCCATTTATATGCATATTCTCTGAATGTTTCGTTAGGTTTCATTTGCATGCTTTGTAGGGTCATACTATCAGGTGCCATTTCTATCACTTGGTGGTATTGAGCTATGAAGGAATTTGCCAGATCTTTCCAAGTATGGGTTCGAGCTCGATCCTGCTGAATGTACCATCTAATAGTCGCTCCAGTCAAGCTATCTTGAAAGCAATGCATCATCAACCTCTCACCATCTGTGTGTGTAGCCATTTTCTGGCAATAAAGGCGCAAATGGGTTCGAGGATAGTGGATTCCATCAAATTTTTTGAAATCTGGCATCTTGAATTTTGGTGGCAGAGTGACCTTTGGCACCAAGCAAAGGTCATTAGGGTCAACGGAGTCGAATGTATTATACCCTTGAATTGTTTTCAAGCGCTTCTCCAATACGTCACAACGACGCTCAGACTCAGATCTGTTTATCCCCATATCGGAAGTTACTAACAGGGAAGTTCTTGGCACTCGACACCCCTGTGCTGGCATAATAGGGATGAATGGAGGTATATTTGGCATTGGATCCCCCATGACGCCAGGCGGTAGAGCTGATGTTTGTCCATGATTTGGGGTGAACCCTAGAGGATGAGTAGGGTCCATATCTATCTTAGGATCATTCTGTACTGCTTTTTCTTTTTTCATCAATAATTCCGTAATTTTGCTCATTTTCTCAGTCAATTCTTCATCTCCCTGTTCTATGCCCAAGACCCTATTTTCTAGTTGTTCACTCATTTTCCTTGCCTTTCGCCTAGTATTGTACGGGTGCATAGTGGTCTCAATATTGCTTTCAATTATTCAAGCAGCTTCTTTCCTTGAGAGAGCTGTGGACCAAAACTTTCTTTTTAGAACCGAATGCATGATTATGTAATGCATGAATGTGTGAGTATTTAATACATGATCATGGGATGCAATAGGTGTTTATGCATAGATCTAACTAGTGCACTTATACATACAGACAAAGATATGAACATGCATGTAGCCTATCCTGCATAGCTAGGCATGAAATAAAGTGCATGAATGCGATGTAACCTAAATGGCTACTTTGCCAAAATTCTAGAAAAATTCCACTAATGAAAGATTTCACGACCATTGATAGGCCCCGATTTCAGTTTAAATCTTCCCTCAACCATTCCTTTCCTTGTTGATGGTCCATGTACCTCAGATTGTATGAAGGGTCAGATTATGATCTGAGGTTGGGGCTGACCCAGGGTAGTCAACTCGTGGGATTCGTTCAATGCGAACTTGTGGACTTTAGTGTGCACTTGGGCCTCAAATACTTTAAAATATGGGCTTTGAGCTATTTCATTATGAGATAAGGCCCTAGTTGAAAAGGAATTAGGATTGGATTACTTGAAAAATAGTGGCCCAAATTTTAGGCAATGGGGTCGAAGCCCTTTTTTGAAATTTGGGTTTGACCCTTTTTGAAAATCAGGCTTGGGCCGAGTTTTTTCTTAGGAAAAGGTCAGGCTCAAGTTTTTTTTTAAAGAATTGGGCCCGAGTTATTTGAAAAGGGTTGGGCTGACCCATATTTTAAAATGCTTGGGCCAAGTTCTTCATTCTTTGAAAAGATAGGTAATGGTCTCATTATTGGGCTTTTGCAGAATACTAGCTAAGTAGTATGTAAGTCTAAAATGGATGCAAAATGCATGGTATAATACAAGGTATCTCACAACAGATATACAACATATGGTATGGAGAGAAGGATGTCCTGACCCAGGGTAGGTATGTATATACAGGGTTCTTTATGGCTTTATCCTAGTTAAGGAAAATTATATACAAACATGTGTGGGTAGGCTCTAACCCCTATTGACAAAAAGGTCATCAGTTTGAAATTTCATCCTCCCCCATAGAGGTTCGGACAAAACTCGCACTGAGCGGGGTGGTTCGCGGGTCTCATCAAACTTAAGCTACGAAGGGACAAACTCTATTACACCCCTATCTAATCCTAACAGGTAAAGTCTGGGTATAGAGCGTGAAAGTGTGTGAATTCAATTTTAACCTAATCCCGCTACCCTGCATGCATTTACATGCTATTTCAAAATTAATCATATGCTTATTTAATAATCATAGAAATAAAGTATTTACAGGAAATTTCATGCTTGAACCATCATGGAAACAAATATTCACATTGAAGCGAGGATATTCACATGTCTGGGGAATAAATGTTCACAATCTACCTATATGGAAACCAAATATGCACATTAATTAAGAATATATACCTATATGGGAAGTAATATTTACATTAATAAAGGGTATCTATCTATATGGGAAGTAATATTCACATTTAATGAGGGTATCTATCTATATGGGAAGTAATATTCACATTAATGAGGGTATCTACTTATATGAGAAGTAATATTCACATTAATGAGGGTATCTACCTATATGGGAAGTAATATTCACATTAATAAAGGGTATCTACCTATATGAGAAGTAATATTCACATTAATGAAGGTATCTCTATATATAGGAACATTAATTAAGGTATCTATGATTATTAACTCTAAGTTATCTACAACTATGAAAACATATATATATATTTACTAAGTCAAACATATTATAATTTTAACAAATTACTTCATTCAAATATAGGGGTATTTTATTTACAAAAGTAGAGTAATTAAAAGACTTAATAGATTTAAATTGGGATAATTGCTAATTAATTATTGGCTCGACTCTCAAAAATCCACAGTAGAGTCGCCAAGCTGTCGCGACAGCCCAGAGCGCGTGTGCCCCGGGGTGGAAAAATTAAAATGTTTTAAATTTTTTTCGGAGAAAATAAGGAATATCGGAGTCGCCACTAACCTTTTAGTGTGGTTAGAACACATGATTACTACCCCGTTAGGGATATAATGGATCTATATTACCGGAGCTAGGGTCGGAAGTTCAATTACGTGAGGGGAAGGTACGGGCACCCCCTACGCGTCCGTTCTTATGAACGGTACCTAATTAATTCGGAATTATCCCTATATTAATCTAATAAGTCTTTCAAATGACTCCTATAGTGAATTTACTAATACACATGCAAAATAAACAAATGAATAAATAAATAAATAATACAAAAATATATGTACTATATATATATATATATATATATATATTTACATATTTCCTCAGAATTGAAGGTAAGTGAAGCTCGAAGGCTCATACCCCGCATTAAAATCATAGGGATAAAATCAAGAAAATATTTTATACTAAAAATAAATGTAAAGATAAAATAATAATAATAACAATAAGTTAATACAAATATACAAGACTAAAGGTAACACAATTAATAATATTAAATATAAACGTATAATATAAACTAGAATAATAATAACAACAATAATAATAACAATGAAAATAAATACCGTAATGAATAATACCATATATACTAAAATAAAATACTATCATAAATAACACAATATTAACATACCAAAAATATGTAATACTAAACATTTAAGGTAACACTAAACATCTCAAAATACTAAAAATATCATGATAAATAATAGCGACTATAGCACCATATATGCTAAAAGAAATACTATATTAAATGATACCATACTAATAGTAAAAATTATATACATGATCATAATACTATATTAAGTGGTAAACCATAATATTACATACAATATAAAATCATAATATGTGCATGATAATAGAAACGATATTCTAAACCATAATAAATCTAGATATACATGTATATACGTAATAACATTATACCATAATAATAAAAGAAATATGAAATAATATATCACAATATTACCTAAATATATATACATGACAAAAATATCAATAAACAACAATATTACAACATACCCTAAAGAGCTATGACTTAAATAATACAAATTCAATAATAATATTTAAACATCAAACATATATCTAATATGAACAAAAATCCTGCACCCAAAAAAAATAAATCAATTAGTATTTAATATGCATAAACAAAAACATTAAAATTTTAAATATGAACAAAAATTCTGCACCCAAGAAGAATAAATCAATTAGTATTTAATATGCATAAATAAAAATAATAAAAATTTAAATATGAACAAAAATCGTGCACCCAAAAAAGAATAAATCAATTAGTATTTAATATGCATAAACAAAAACAGTAAAAATTTAAATATGAATAAAAATCCTGCACCTAAGAAAAATAAATCAATTAATATTTACCATTATTTAAAAAAAAAAGATATTAAACACTAAAGATAATATTACTATATTAATTATCTAACAAATATAGTAATAACAAGTAAAATAAAATAAATACATAATAGGAAAACTTAAATAAATAAAAGTCTGTGTGTATACACAGCATGTAAAAAATAAAAATAAAAACTTAAACTTTATGTGTGTGTGTGTGTGTGTGTGTGTGTGTGTGCGCAGATACGGCAGAGGGAGGTAGGGGATTCACCGTGGGTGTTGGTGGAGCTACCGGAGGTCCTGGGGAGAGGGTGAAGATAGCTGGAGATGATGAGGGTCTCGGATGGTGCTCACGGCGGTTGGAGGAGGAATAAATGGTTCTCAGTGATGGTGGAGCAGGAGTGTTGCAGAGGTTGGCTGAGGGTGCGTGGACGTGGCTGGCTCACGTATGGTGGCTATGGCCTGGGTCACGGTGGATGGAGGCTTGCCGGAGCAAGGATGATGGCTGTTCGGGGCTCGGCTCCAGTCTGCTGGTCTATCGTGGAGGAATGGCCGTTTGGTGGTGCTCGGCTGGGTGGTTGCTGGAGAAGATGATGACGGAGCCGCGAGAGGGAAAGACGTGGCTTGCCGGAGTGTGGCGCCGATGGCGACGGCGTGGTCCTGCGGTGGCGAGGACGCCGTGAAGACAGCGACGAACGGTGGTTTGGGTTGTCTGGGATAGTTGCTGGGTGAGGATGGTGAGGGGTTAATGGCGATGGTGGTTTCTGTGCGTGGCCGGAGACGTAGAGAGATGAGGGAATGAGATGAGAGAGAAGGGACAAGAGGAAGCAGTGAGGTTGGGAGGAGCCTGGTGTGGCTGCCTGTGAGAATGAAGAAAGGCCTCTTTTTTTTTTTTTTCTCTGAATGTCTCCGCTGCACCCTGTGCTTTGGTCTTCCCCCTTTTGCTCATGCGCTGCTTTCCTATTTATAAAAACACGACCCTAAAAATCCTTCTTTTATTTTCCTTTTTTTTCTTATTCTTTTTATATTTTTATGGTAATAATAATAATAATAATAATAATAATAATAATAATAATTAGTAAATAAAGTAATAATACTAATATTAAAAGCAATAATTAATAATAATAATAATAGCAAAATAATAATTATAATAATAATAATAAAGTATAAATAATAATATAGGAAAATAATAACAATAATAATAAAAAATACTAAAAATAATAATAATAAAATAATAATAGTAATAATAAAGGTAAAGTAATAATAATAATAATGACAAAAATACTAATAATAATATTAATAATAATAATAATAAGAATACTAATGTTTAAATATAATGAAAATATTAATAATAATAGCAATAATAAAATAATAATAATATGTAAAAATAACAATAATATAAATGATAGTAAAAATAATAATTACAATATTGGGCCCGGGTAAAAATGGGGTGTCTACATGCATGTATACTAATTATTATGTAGTTTTTACAGAATATGAGATTCTAAAGTACACGTGACCTGAGTAGATATTATTTAATGTAAAATTTTATACAGTTTTTCTAGTATACGATGTTATACAAAATATACAGATATAAGTACATATACAGTTTTTATTGAGATAGCTTCACACACACACACACACACACACGCGCACACACACACACACACACACACACACACATATATATATATATATATATGTACACAGATATTTATTCAAATCAGTATACATAGTATTTACAGAATGTTTTGTTTTCCTAAATGTCATAACACTCAAAGTATATAAACAGATTATATAGTTATAGCATCAAGATGCTACAGATATTACAACATTTACAGTACATATTATTAGTGTTATGGTTATTTTGGAAATATAATGAAAACAGTAAAAAGAGTATATATATATATAGTATCATATCCCTGTGGAAAGATTACAGACAAATACAGTTTATAGAGCACGGTACCGTTGCTAATACAGATAGAGTGCAACCATATATCTTAGATTGTGTGTAGGTACCGTCAAACCATGCTCGGAGAGGATGACGCTCCCCAGTTGGGTTGAGGGGAATGGTTTGATGAGGTAGCAGCCAGTCCCGAGCTTAGGAGTGGATGCAGTTTGGCCAGGTTGACTTACCTAGAGGGCTGACCAGAGTTAAGTCCCGCCTACGGGCTGCACAACCCTGTCATGAGGGGTTAAATCATGACATACAGAGTGTCGCGACGTCCCTGACCCGGCCCAGAGAACCAATCTCTGGTTTAAAAATGGGTTCGGCTTGCGAACTGGAAAAAATGAATGTGTATTTTGAAAATGTGAATTTTCGTGAAAAACAATGTGTGATGGAGTCGCCACTAACCTTTCGAAGTGTGGTTAGAACACTTGATTACTACCCCGTTAGGGGTAGAATCGGTCTACGTCACCAAAGTTAGGTTCGGGAGTATGGTTACGCAAGGGGAAGGTATTAGCACCCCCTACACGCCCGTTCTTACGAATGGTACCGGATTAATAAAGAGTTTTCCCGAAATAAATGTAATAAGCCTTTAAAGATCACTCCCTTTCAAAAGTCAAAAACAAAATGAAAATACTATATAGGTATTCCCTCAGAACCGGGGCAATCTAGTACTTCGAAGAGTCAATGTTCTCGTTGGCAATCATCGGGAAGGAAAATCGAAAATAGGATACAAAATATGCTCCCGAGGATTTTGAAATCTATAGGTTTTTTTTTTTAAGTATCAAAAATACTATTTCGGGAGGTTTTTGAGATTGGTTCGGGATTGGAATGAATTTTCTTGTGCCTAAAAAGATATTTTTGTGATTTTTCCTAAGTGTGAAAATGATTTTTGTGATTTTTCCCGAACTTTCAAAATAACACAAATGAAATCAATTGAAACCAAAATGTGAAAATACTTTTGGAATTTTTGAAAATTTCATGATTTTTGTGAATTTAATGGATACAACAATAATATACAAGCGAAATGGAGAAGATTGGGGTGAACCAGTTTGGGAATGGTGAGCTGGTCAAACGTTGACCAGTTTGGGGGAAAAAACCAGTTTAAGGTCTTGGTCGAGACCAATGATTTTTCGGAATTTTCCAATGTCCTTCCGAATACAACAGAATTTTAGACAACAATCACGAAAGTCATGGTTTTAAAGATATGCCTTTAGAATGTATTTTTGAAAATCTTGAATGTAGGGAAACAAATCTAACCTTTGCCAAACATGTTAGAAACTTTCTTGGATTTTCTTCAAAAATTTTCAAAGGTAAATAAGTTTCAAAGCTTTAAAAACTTTGAAAATTTTTCTGAATTTTTGTATCTTTTATGAAAATTTTTTTTTTTTTTTTTTGTTTTTTTATGAGTTAAAAGGAAGCTATTTAAAGTAAAGAAAAGTGAAATAAAGTCAAATAAACCAACAGAGGCCGATTAGGGAAAGGGGGACGGAAATGTAACATAGGAAGAGAAAGTTCATTGGTCTTACCTATCGTCTTTTTCTCCTTCGGTCTTCTTCTCCTGTCTGTGAATCCGCAAGGTTAGTCTACAGCGCCTTCCCGAGGGTTGTTCTTGAGTTCCGACTCAAGGCACTAGGGTGTACCTTCTTCAAATGGAGTGACCCGGTACCGGTAGGAAAAGGGATCAATCGATCGCTTGATCTTCTTTCGTTTTCCTCTGCTCCGGTCTTCTTTTCCTGTTGATGAGTCTACTAGGGCCGCTCCACAACGTCTTCCCGAGAGTTGTTCTTGAGCTCTGATTTGAGGCACTACGGGGTGCCTTCTTCAAATGGGGTGACTCAACACCGATAGGAAACGGGATTAGTCGACCTCTTGATTTTTACTCAAAAAAAAAAGACTAACTTCACAAACTCGTGATAGAAAACTTCAATATTTGAAATCTTCTCCTTACCACCACTAAGAGCTCTCCCCTTGTGCTTGGAATGAGAGGGCTATTTATAGGCTTAGCTTAGGGCAAGCATAGGAAAGAAGACATAGGGGAGTCATGATGGGGGGAACCAAGTATGGGGGGAAGAATGATGAAGGGAAATTAGCATGGGAAGAATGATAAAAGGAAAAAACATGACATGTGGTGAGTGATGATGGAGGGAACAAAGTATGGGATGAGGAATTATGAAGGGAATATATTATGGGAAGAATGATAAAGGGAAGAAACATGACATATGGTGAGTGATGATGGAGGGAACAAAGTATGGGATGAAGAATTATGAATGGAATATAGTATGGGAAGAATGATAAAGGGAAGAAACATGACATATAGTGAGTGATGATGGAGGGAACAAAGTATGGGATGAAGAATTATGAATGGAATATAGTATGGGAAGAATGATAAAGGGAAGAAACATGACATATGGTGAGTGATGATGGAGGGAACAAAGTATGGGATGAAGAATTATGAATGGAATATAGTATGGGAAGAATGATAAAGGGAAGAAACATGACATATGGTGAGTGATGATGGAGGGAACAAAGTATGGGATGAAGAATTATGAAGGGAATATAGTATGGGAAGAATGATAAAGGGAAGAAACATGACATATGGTGAGTGATGATGGAGGGAACAAAGTATGGGATGAAGAATTATGAAGGGAATATAGTATGGGAAGAATGATAAAGGGAAGAAACATGACATGTGGTGAATGATGATGGGGGGACAAAATATGCTTGCATTTGACAAATTAAAATAAATAATAATAATAATAATAATAATAATAATAATAATAATAATAATAATAATAATAATAAGGTTCTAGAAGCTGTGCGGAGCCCATAAAAAATGTGTGGGGTCCACGCACCATGTGGGGTCCACAAGCCGTTTGACGGTTACAGGAACCCGAGCTAGCAAGGCATCGGATATGTGGATCCGAGCTAGCGAGGCAAGAGAGGTGGGGCCCACCAAACATGTGGGGCCCAATGAAGATATGTGGGGCCCACGCACCATGTGGGGTCCACGAGCCATTTGAGGGTTATAGGAACCCGAGCTAGTAGGCGCAAGCATGCCAAAAGAGGTAACGTGCATCGGATGTAAGAATCCGAGCTAGCGTACCAGAGGGGGTAACGTGCATCGGATGTAAGAATCCGAGCTAGCGTACCAGAGGGGGTAACGTGCATCGGATGTAAGAATCCGAGCTAGCGTACCAGAGGGTAACGTGCATCGGATGTAGGAATCCGAGCTAGCGTACCAAGAGAGGTGGGGCCCACCGAACATGTGGGGCCCAATGAAGATATGTGGGGCCCACAAGCCACGTGGGGTCCATGAGCCATTTGAGGGTTATAGGAACCCGAGCTAGCAGGCGCAAGCATGCCAAAAGAGGTAACGTGCATCGGATGTAGGAATCTGAGCTAGCGTACCAGAGGGGGTAACGTGCATCGGATGTAGGAATCCGAGCTAGCGTACCAGAGGGTAACGTGCATCGGATGTAGGAATCCGAGCTAGCGTACCAGAGGGTAACGTGCATCGGATGTAGGAATCCGAACTAGCGTACCAAGGGGTAACGTGCATCGAATGTAGGAATCCGAGCTAGCGTACCAAGGGGTAACGTGCATCGAATGTAGGAATCCGAGCCAGCGTACCAAGAGAGGTGGGGCCCACCAAACATGTGGGGCCCAATGAAGATATGTGGGGCCCACAAGCCACGTGGGGTCCACGAGAATGTGTGGGGTCCACAAGCAGTGTGGGACCTACAAGAATGTGTGGGGTCCACAAGCAGTGTGGGACCTACAAGAATGTGTGGGGCCCACAACCAGCGTGGGACCTACAAGAATGTGTGGGGTCCACAGCCAGTGTGGAAAGGTTTTGACATGAGGTCTCCTCGGAAAGGCCTGGTTAAAATTGGGGTGTCGACAGCTGCCCCTCTTTATAGGTCTTGTTGCTTTGGGGTAACAGTAGGAACTCTCCTACGTTATTTATAGCAACAGGCCTATAAAGATAAAAGACACCTATTTTAGCCAGGCCATAGAACTGACCACATGTCGTGTTCTGAGTAGAGTCATGTGCTAAGTAGGAGGATGGAGGGTGACCCGGATTGAAGACCTGGAATGATCTAGTCCATCCTGGGAAAACATAGATCGAATGGTTAAGGAGGGGTGCCACGTGTTAGTGACTGAGGGGCTGGTCAAATGTGACCCTGATCAAGGCGTGGCATAATCTTGACCGTCCTTAGAAAACACAGATCGTGCGGTGATCAGGGGTGTCACGTGTCAGTGACTGAGTGGTTGGTGTATGTGGATGTGGATCAATGACGTGGCCCAATCCAAGCCATCCTTGGAAAACACAAATCGTGCGGTTGAGGATCGGTGCCACGTGTCAGTGGCCGAGTGGCTGGTCAAATATGACCGGGATCAAGGACGTGGCCCAATCCAAGCCATCCTTGGAAAACACAAATCGTGCAGTTGAGGACCGGTGCCACGTGTCAGTGGCCGAGTGGCTGGTCAAATGTGACCGGGATCAAGGACGTGGCCCAATCCAAGCCATCCTTGGAAAACACAAATCGTGCGGTTGAGGACCGGTGCCATGTGTCAGTGGCCGAGTGGCTGGTCAAATGTGACCGGGATCAAGGACGTGGCCCAATCCAAGCCACCCTTGGAAAACACAAATCGTGCAGTTGAGGACCGGTGCCATGTGTCAGTGGCCGAGTGGCTGGTCAAATGTGACCGGGATCAAGGCATGGCACAATCCAGACCGTCCTTGGAAACACAAATCGTGTGGTGATCCGGGTGGCCACGCAGACTTTTGCTTGTGTGGGGGGAGAATGAGCCACGTGTTGGTGACCGAGTGGCTGGTCAAATGTGACTCGGATCGAGGCATGGCACAATCCTGACCGTCCTTGGAAAACACAGATCGTGCGGTGATCAGGGTGGCCACGCAGAATTTTTGATCTGACGGATGACGGGTTGCCACGTGGTTGAATCTCGTGGCTCCGAGGCATTGGATATTTAAACCAAATTTTTAGTTTTGTTCATTTTACTGCATTTCATTCTCTCGAACGCCCTCTCTTTCTCTCTTCTCTCTTCTCTCTCCTTTCACCCTCTCTGTTCTCCCCTTTCAATCTCTGTTCTCTAGGCTTATTTGCTGCAAACTCAAAACCCTAGCCCCTCCGTGATTTCTTTTCTACTCTTGCCTATCTCCAAGCTCTCTCTCTCTCTATATACCATTCTTCAGATACCTTAGATCTTGGCAAACTTAAGATCCCAACACCTTTAGAAGTGATCCAGCTCCGATTGGCCTCCTATTCTGTTCTCACGGTCAGATCTGGAGAGATCTGGTGAAGCCCAGACAAATGATGGTCACCGGGAGTGGCCCGGTAAGGAAGATCCGCACAGATGCAAGGGGAGTTCTTCCGAACTCCCAAAGGAGATAAGTTCTTTCTTCCTTCCTTTTATATATATATATATATATATATATATATATATATATATATATATCTCAATGTTGTGTATGCTTTATTACTGATTTGTTGGAAATTTAGGGCTTGAGGTATTTCTGGTTAGGAAGTTAGGTTTAGGGTTTCATTAGGGTTTCAGTTGGGGTGGTGAGGTCAAGGATGAGTCAACTCATCTTCGAGTTGAGTGAGTTGAGTGAACTCGGGGGGTCACGGGCGAGCCACATGGGCTCTATCACGTGTTCAGGTCATGTGTGGTCTTTGGGATGGGATTGGGCCCGAGTTTCCTTTTCAAAAAATGGGCTTTGATTTTTTTTTTTTTTTTTTAAAACGGGCCGGCCCAATTCAGAAAGAAACAGGGCCCAAGTCATTTTTAAAGCAGGCCGGCCCACTTTTCCTTTTGAAAAATAAAGCCCGTGTCTAATTAAACGGTTAGACTTAGATGGAGTTTTCAAACTGGGCCGGCCCAATTCAGAAAGAAACATAGCCCAGGTTATTTAAAACAGGCCGGCCCAAAACAGGTCCCAAGTCATTTTTAAAATAAGCCGGCCCACTTTTTGAAAAACAAAAGCCCGTGTCTTTTAAAATGGTTGGGCTTGAATTGAGTTTTAAAATCGGGTCGGCCCAAAAGAGGTCCCAAGTCATTTTTAAAATAAGCTGGCCCACTTTTTGAAAAACAAAAGCCCGTGTCTTTTAAAATGGTTGGGCTTGGATTGAGTTTCAAAATCGGGCCGACCCAAAAGAGGTCCCAAGTCATTTTTAAAATAAGCCGGCCCACTTTTCAAAAAACAAAAGCCCGTGTCTTTTAAAATGGTTGGGCTTGAGTTTCAAAATCGGGCTGACCCAAAAGAGGTCCCAAGTCATTTTTAAAATAAGCCGGCCCACTTTTCAAAAAACAAAAGCCCGTGTCTTTTAAAATGGTTGGGCTTGGATTGAGTTTCAAAATCGGGCCGAGCCAATTCAGAAAGAAATAGGGCCTAGGTTTTTTAAAACAGGCCGGCGCATTTTCTCTTTTCAAATATAAAACCCAAGCTTATTTAAATAGTTGGGCTTTGTGCAAAACAAACCGGCTTCGGGTTCCTTTTTAAAAAAAGAAAAATAGGCCCCAAGAATAAATGCGCCCCCACTTTCTTCTTTTTCTCTTTCTTTTCCTCGAGTTTAGGTATTATGACTGCTCCACGTCTTTCAAAATCCACCTCGGGATTATTTTTCGCCGCCTTGTGAACATAGTCCTCCACTGAGGGGACTGCACAACTCCCATAGCTTACCTCGCTCACAAACTTTGGGGGTTTCTCGATGCACGTCGCCTCTTTCGTCTTTCTGTCAGACACACACTTAGCATGGCAATCCTTTTTATCCTATTTAAACGGACTTCCTCTCACACTTAAACACCACCAGCAAACTCCACGTGCAATTGTAACCCATCTTTGGCCATCCTCTGTTACGAGAAACCGTACCTTGACCATCTCAAATCTCTCAACACTCCTAAACGTTTCTCATGGCTGGGGCCTCATCTTCCAAGCGGGTTCCTGATTTGAATGTGGCACCAGAGGTGCCATTCTGTTCTAATGCTCTCAGCTCCTTCCAACTCTCTCCTCAGTTCCAAAAAGAAATGCTGAGGAATGAGACAGTACTGGCCTCGATGTCTGATCCTGGCATAGCCAACCAGGCACTCTATCACAGTGCCCAGGCGATGTCCTCAACATCTCACCTAGCCCGTCGTCTGCAGAGACAGAACAAGACTGTGACCCTCCTTGGGAATGAAACCTACATCTTACGGACGAAATACCAAGAGGAACAGCAGAAAACGAGGGAGTTAAGGCAAGAAAATAATATGTTAAAACGGGAGGTTGATGATTTGAGAAAAATGGTAGCAGTTTACTCCAACGACCTTGGGCCTAGAATAGCTGAGTTAGAGAAAAGCCGGGAGGACATCCAGCGGGAGCAAAAACGGCTCAAAATCATGGCGTATGGAAAAGGTCCGACTTCTCGTTCTTCAGCCTGAAATGAAAATCCGTTTGTACGTGACCTGGAAAAGATCATTTTTTTTTTTTTTTGGGTTTTGGGAGAGTTCTGGTTGTAATCTCCCAGGACCATGACTGTAACCATGGTATTCCTCCGCCATAAGTGAGGGCAATTAATAAAATCTGAGTGTTTTCTCTTTCTAATTTTTTATTTTTTATTTTTTATTACTGAGGACAATAGTGTTGCTGGTACACTGAACTGGGTTGTAATATCCTCTGAATGGCTTGTTATGGATGTAAAAATTTGGGTCCCGAGGGTACAACGACCAAACCCTTACGCTGATTGGCTATGGATGTAACAGAATTTATTCAATCAGGCAAGTATGAATGAATGGTGCTCTACTGCTATATGTATGTGTGTTACTAAATTGCGATGCTTGAATGCAGGGGCATGTTGTTATATATACATGATGCCTGTTACATAATATGTCTGTATGCTGCTTCCTATAATGGGAATGCCTTTCACTAAATGCATGAGGATGCATGAAGTGTATGCATAAAATGTATGAGGATGCATGGCCCTTCTTCTCGATCCCAGATCTTGGCCACACTTTTAGGTTCTAGTATGGCACGATGGTACCTGACTTCACCTTAAATGGAACTCAACAACTGCCCTGGTTTCATCCATACACTATTAGTCTTTACCGCGTTTCGGATTCCAAAAGGGTTTCGAAATCTGGCCCAGTGCTTTTCTCGTCACGAGTCTGACCATTTTTAAATTTCTACAAGCACTCAAAATCTGCCCCAGTGTCTGATTGTCAGTACTTTTCCCGAAGATACTCAACCTTTGTTCTGTCAGCGCTTTCCTTAAAATCCAAAGATGCTCAATTTCTGCCCCAGTGTCTGGCTGTCAATACTTTCCATGATCTTCCAAACTTAGGGATTGTTTAAGATCTAACTTGGCAGTTAATCACTGACGCTTCTAGAGATTCCCACAACTCAAAGGAGTACGCCAAATCTGACCCAACATTCCTTCATTACCGATGTTTGACATGCTTTAGGCTCCCCATTGGTGCCTGAACACCCTCCTGGTGTATTGGGTTCCTGATTTTTGACCTCAATAAACGGGGAATCCATAATAATGAGAATAATCATGCATTTATGTCTTTAATGTGCTGAATCAGGACGTCAATTTGTGCGAAATAGTTGTTCTGTTACATTCAAAACTTATTCAGGAAAAAGATAAGTTTTACAACAGCATCCTTTGTTTTAAAAGGTATCGACATTAATTTGCGAAAACTAAAACCTCTTGTTCTCGCAAAAACTGCCCCTGTTTCAACTAGAAGGAGACTGGCCCTTTTGGTACTGTAAGGTTGAATAGTGCCTTTAGGTCCATTGTTTGTTCAAGGTTTATTTTGGTACTTTGCTTCACATTTCGATCTCTAGATGGTCTTTAAGACTCGGGACGAAACGTAGGCTTGGGGATTTAGGTTTTTAGAAAAATAAGGAAACCAAGGCTCAAAAACCCATCCCATGGCAACAAATCCTACCCCAGTTGGGGCGAGACATTTTTGCGAAAGTTTGACCGAACTCGTCCTTTTGAACAAGCTGCCTACGTACCTTTTCAGGATCAGGTCATTACGTAGTTCAGACTCGTCATTGAGTCTAATAAATCATTAGAGACAACAATGTATACCAATCTGGTCAGGACTTCATTTGGACTGTAATGTAGGCTGGGGGGTTATAGGTTAAAGAAGAAAAGGTTAAATAAGGCTCAAAATCATCATTTTCAATCAAGAGTAATTTGGTCAAGGATCACATGCGTAGTATGTCCTTTATTTTCTTTCTCTTTTCTTCTTTCTCTTTCCATGTGCTTTTACTGCTCCCTTTTGTTTTTCTCTTTTATGAAGGGATTTTGTCATTTTTGTTTGGACTTTATTTGGGACTGATTTCTTTTAAACTGCCCCAGTGTGTGGTGTGATCCTTTGACGGGTTAATCAATAAATGAATTTTTCAGGCTCAAAAGGGCTTGCAAGAGATTTCTTCTTTGAATTTCTTTTGGGTAGCAGAAAAATGGCCTGCCATCATTTTGATAGCCCATTGTTGTCTCGCATGATTTGTCTTACCTTTGAAAATCCCGACCCGGTTTAAATTTTGGGAAATGACTTTTTCAAAGAAGATGGTTTCGATTTCAAAGCTCAAAAAGGTTCATCAAGTGATTAAAAACATTGGGTTCTTTAAGGGAGCTGGTGGTCCAAAAATGGCCATCTGTCATCTAATTGAAACAATAAGCAAAGAGGGAACATATGAAATAACACTGTGATCCTTTCATTACTTTCTTTTGGAGATGTATACAACCATTAGGCATAATATTTCTTTACAGCATCAGAGTTAACAGGGTGCAATAGGTCAGTTCCGTCCATATTTGCTAATAGTAGGGCGCCTCCTGAGAATGCCTTCTTTACAACGTAAGGCCCTTCATAGTTTGGTGTCCACTTGCCACGAGGGTCTGTATGAATCGGTAAAATCTTTTTCAGCACTAGGTCCCCCTCTTGAAACTGTCGGGGCCGCACTTTTCGGTTAAACGCTCTCATCATCCTTCTTTGGTATAGTTGTCCATGGGCCATGGCGGCCATCCTTTTCTCCTCAATCAAGTTTAACTGGTCATATCGGGATTGTACCCACTCTGCCTCAGCCAACTCTACTTCTTTTAGAACTCTTAGAGATGGGATCTCAACTTCTACAGGGACCACTGCCTCCATTCCGTACACCAAAGAGAAGGGAGTAGCACCCGTGGAGGTTCTAGTCGTAGTCCTGTAAGCCATTAGGGCGAAGGGAAGCTTGTCATGCCAATCTCTGTAAGTTTCTGTCATCTTCTCCAAAATGTTCTTAATGTTTTTGTTGGCTGCTTCCACCGCGCCATTCATCTGTGGTCTATAAGGCGTTGAATTGTGATGCTTAACCTTGAACTGATTGCATAGCTTGGTCATTACTGCGTTGTTCAGGTTCTTGGCATTATCCGTGATTATTCTCTCAGGAACTCCGTACCGGCAGATCAACTCTCTTTTGACGAAACGACTCACTACATTCTGTGTGATACTGGAATACGAGGCAGCTTCTACCCATTTAGTGAAATAATCGATTGCCACAAAGATGAAACGGTGTCCGTTACTGGCTTTTGGGCTTATTGGCCCGATCACATCCATGCCCCAGGCTGAAAAGGGCCAAGGTGCGGAGAGAACATGAAGTGGGGCTGGTGGGACTTGGATCCGATCACCGTAAACTTGGCACTTATGGCACTTTCGGGCGTAGTTAATGCAATCTCTCTCCATGGTCATCCAATAATACCCACTCCTAAGTATTTTTCATGCCAATGAGTGGCCTCCAGCGTGGGTACCGCAGACTCCCTCGTGAACCTCACGCGTGACTTGTTGGGCTTCCTGTGCCTCTACACACCGTAGGAGGGTCATGTCATGATTTCTTTTGTACAAAACTTCACCATCTAAGAAGAAACCCATGGCCAACCTTCTAATAGTCCTCCGATCATTATTGGATGCCCCTTCGGGATACTCATTTTTCTGGATGTAGGTTTTGATATCATAAAACCACGGTTTTCCGTCGGCCTCCTCTATCACCGTGCAGTAGGCAGGTTCGGGTTGTACTCTGATATGAATAGCTTCGATCTTCACCCCTTCTTCTACCTTGAATAAAGCTGCCAGTGTGGCCAGTGCATCAGACATTACATTGTTTTCTCTTGGTGTGTGAGAGAAACTGATACTGTCAAACCCTTCTATTATCTTTTGAATGTACTCTCGATACGGTACTAGCTTGGAATCGCGAGTTTCCCATTCTCCGGTTAGCTGGTGAATGACTAAGGCCGAGTCTCCTCTTACTATTAGTCGCTTGACACCCCGATCTAAAGCGGTCTGCAAACCCAATATACATGCCTCGTATTCGGCTATGTTGTTAGTACAAGGGAAGATGAGCTTAGCTACCACCGGATAATGTTTCCCATCTGGTGATATGAGCACTGCACCTATCCCACGTCCCCAAACATTGACTGCCCCATAGAACAACATCCTCCATTCTTCGAAGTCTTCTTCCTCTTGGGTTAGGGAGTTTATATTCTGGTCTTGGAATTCGAACTCCATAGGTTGGTAATCCTCCACGGCTCTTTCAGCTAGTTATTCGGCAATGACACTACCTTTGATAGCTTTCCTGGTGACATAAGAAATATCATATTCCGTCAACAACATCTGCCATCGTGCTACTCGTCCAGTTACTACGGGCTTTTCAAACACGTACTTGATTGGATCCATTTTGGAGATCAGCCAGGTGGAGTAATACAAGGTGTATTGCCTCAGCCTACTGACCGTCCATACCAAAGCGCAACATGTTTTTTCCAGATCAGAGTACTTAGACTCATAATCCGTGAACTTCTTACTAAGGTAATAAATGGCCTTTTCTTTCCTCCCGGTCTCATCATGCTGGCCCAATACGCAACCCATGGAGTTTTCTGAAATCGCCAAGTACAAGATTAAAGGCCTTCCGGGTACTGGTGGCACTAGTACTGGGGGATTCAAAAGGTACTCCTTTATTTTTTCAAAGGCCACTTGACACTCTTTGTTCCACTTTTCTGGGTTGTTCTTTCTCAGCAGCTTGAAGATGGGTTCGCAGGTGGTGGTTAATTGAGATATGAACCGAGCAATGTAGTTGAGCCTACCTAAGAAACTTCGCACTTCCTTTTCAGACTTTGGGCTAGGCATCTCTCGAATGGCTTTGACCTTGTCAGGATCTACCTCAATCCCTTTCTCACTTACTATAAACCCCAATAGCTTCCCGGACGTAGCACCGAAAGTACATTTTTCGGGATTTAACTTCAATTGGCACTTCCGGAGCCTCTCGAACAATTTTTCCAAGTTTAACGCATGGTCTTTCTCATTTCGCGACTTAACTATCATGTCGTCGACATAAACCTCAACCTCCTTGTGCATTAAGTCATGAAAAAGGGTTACCATAGCCCTCTGGTAAGTAGCTCCGGCATTTTTTAGTCCAAATGGCATGACTTTATAGCAGAAAGTCCCCCATAATGTGATGAAAGTCGTTTTTTCCTTGTCCTCAGGTGCCATCCTAATCTGGTTGTATCCGGAGAATCCATCCATGAATGAAAATAAAGCATGCCCTGCAATATTGTCCACCAACACATCAATGTGTGGGAGAGGGAAGTTGTCCTTAGGGCTTGCTTTATTTAGATCCCGGTAGTCTACACAAACTCGTACTTTACCATTCTTCTTGATTATTGGGACAACGTTGGCCATCCATTCAGGGTACTGGGCTACCTCCAAGAATCCTGCCTCAAGCTGTTTCTGTACCTCCTCCTTTATCTTGAGTAACATCTCCGGCCGCATTCTCCTTAATTTTTGCTTTACTGGCTTTGAATCTGGGTGAAGTGGGATCTTGTGGGTTACTAAATCCGTATCTAAACCTGGCATGTCTTGGTACGACCAGGCAAACACGTCTCGGTATTCCCTTAGTAATTCAATCATTTTGTCTTTTTCTTCACCCTTTAGTAGTGCTCCGATTTTCACCTGCTTGGGCTCTTCCTCAGTTCCAAGATTAATCATGACGGTGGGATCGCTACTGGTCAAGGTTGGTTTTTCATCGGACTTTAACATTCTTTCCATTTCAGGGGACAAGTTTATTTCTTGATCTTCAACGTCGGTTTCATGGATTAGATTTTCAAAGTTAATGTCAATTACTTGGCGAGGGATTCTGGTGTTGTTATTTTCTTTATTCCTGCATGAAATTAACAAACAAATTTCGACAGTTGACTTCCAAAATGCACATAAATGACAAGAAATGCATGATTCATTTTCATTAAAGAGCTTCCCCGATTTTTCAGTGGCCGGGGGAATACAAAAGAAAAGTAGAACTAAACAAATCCTGAAACAAAGATCATTACATGATGATATCTGGTAAATCAAAAGAAATCCAGTTCTAAAGCTGTACTCCTGGTTGGAGATGATGGATCCACTCTGTAGAAGTGTTCGACGGGACTTCAGCATCCAATACTGATATACTTAATTGCCGCAATTCTGCCTCCAGGTTGGATTGACTGCTTTTTACGAAGGTTTGGCTGATGGACGGGACGTACAGTCCTTCCTTGGAGCTTGTTTCACCAGTGATTCTTTCCACCCTCCGCATCTTCTTCTCTTCAGCTTTCTTCCTTCGGTCTGCCACCGTAGGTATGTAGCCAAGGCCATATCTGTCTTTGACTTCCTTAAGAATTAACGGCTTTCGGATCCCCTGTAGGTATTTTCCGAGCCCTTTTTCTGGATGGTACCCCTGTCTGATCATTTCAGACGCCATCATAGGCACTGCGGCGGGGATCTGAGGGTGTGAGATTGGAGATCCTTCTACTATAGTTGTGACATTTATGATCTCGAAGGCTCGGAATGAGTCCTCCAATGCCTCCTCCGTGACTTCCACATAAGGAGTGGAAGTGGGCTTTGTTATCATAACATCGGTTTCACCATATACACAAACCAATTTCCCATCTACTACAAATTTGACCCGTTGGTGCAGAGAAGACGGAACTGCCCCGGTGTTATGTATCCACGGCCTCCCCAACAAGCAACTATAAGACAGGGTTATGGCCATGACTTGGAATGTAATGTCGAAGGTGACTGGTCCAATCTGCACAGGAATTTCAATAGATCCCACCGATTCCCTGCGGGTGCCATCGAAAGCCCGCACAGTCAAATTGTTTTGCCTTATGTAGGACGGGTCAATAGGCAGTTTTTGTAGGGTCGTCATGGGCATGACATTCAAAGATGACCCATTATCAATCAACACTCGTGCAATCATGTGGTCTCGACATTTAGCGGAAACGTGCAACGCCTGATTGTGCCCTTGTCCTTCCACGGGGATCTCCTCATCAGCGAATGTAATGTAGTTGGTAGCCGTAAGACCACCAATCACATGGTTAAAATTATCGATGCTGATGTTTTGGGGAATATAGGCCTGATTAAGAGCCTTTAATAGGGCTTCCCGATGGGCTTCCGAGCTCAACAACAGTGATAAAACAGAGATATGGGCTGGCATCTTCTTCAGTTGATCAATAATGTTGTATTCACTGTGTTTAATAATCTTCAAGAATTCTTCGGCTTCCTGAGATTGAACTGGCTTCTTCAGGTTCCTATTCTGTTCTTGGCTAGGTTGCACCTTCTCCAAGACCTTCGGCGTATAAACCCTTCCACTTCTGGTTATCCCTCTTGCTTCAGCAGCACTGCTAGTTTCTCCTTCGGTGCGTACTTCACAATTGTATCTCCATGGCACTGCCTGGTCACTGTGGTATGCGAAAGGGCGAGGGGCTGAGATCACTACTCGAACTGGGGCCTCTGGGACTCGTGGGTTTTTCCCATGATGGGGATAAATGGTCTATTGGTGAATTGGGGATGGTCAGATTCCCCTATGACTGAAACTTCATTTGTTTTCTGAACGCGGCTAACTTCCACTCGTTTGCTGTCAATCAAGCTACTTAGAAAAATCCGGAAAGTCTCACATTGTTGTACTGATCTTTTCATAGTATTTTGGCATGTGCATGGGGCGCCTTTAGGGCAAATAGCCTTTAACCCTGCCAGGCCTGCCGTTGTCAGTTCACTATACACCCAGTCTAGCGTCATTTGCTCCCATTTTCTTTTGAATTTTTCCCCATCTTGTTCCTCGATCATTCCGACATTGTCCTTCCCATGGTCAGGCAAAGGATTCTCTTGGATACCAACCGGCTTCGCATCGAATGACAACCAACCCGCATCCTTCAAATCTTGCACCTTGTGTTTGAAGGCCCAACATTGGTCAATAGGGTGCCCTGGAGAATTGGCATGGTACGCGCATCGGACCTCGGGATTATACCAGTGTGGGGGAGGATTTGTGAGAGGAATCCCGGGGATGGTAGATATCATCCTTTGTTCTAAAAGCTGGGGGAATAAGTCTGCGTATGACATGGGAATCGGTTCCAATCTCCGAAAACTCTTGGGTGTATTCCTCGTGTGTGTTTGCTGGCTCGGGCGAGTTGGTATGTTCGGCTGGGTTGGCACAAGTGCGGGGGCCACAAACTGGGGTCTGGGGCCCATATGCAGTGTTTGGTTTACTACTGGTTCCATGTAGAAATTTCCCCGAGGTTGTTGACTTCGGCTTCTCTGTCTTAGGCTTCTCATAGGTCCCTGTATCATTTGGGTCTCTTCTTCCTTTTTACCTTTGACCCACTTCTTACTTGGGCCATTATCGGTAGTGCCAGTCTTTATCCGTCCAGCTTTGACGTCGGCTTCCACTCTGGCCCCTGCCGACACAATGTCCATGAAGTTATGAGGAGTGGACCCTACTAGATGTGAACGGTAGGGATCTTTTAACGTCCCTACGAACATCGATATTGCCTCACGGTCATTGACCGGAGGGTCCACTTGAGTGGCCGCGTCTCTCCAACGGTGTGCATACTCCCTGAAAGTTTCTGTTGGCTTTTTTTCCATTTCAGAAAGAAACATCCTGTCTAGAGCCATTTCCAAGATATGACGATATTGCGCTTCAAAGGCATCGGCCAAGTCACCCCACGTGCGGATCTGGGCCTTATTCTGTTGGACATACCATCTAGCCGCTGTCCCGGTAAGACTGCTTTGGAAGCAATGCATCATCAACTTCTCATTATCGGTATAGGCGGCCATCGACTGACAATACATCCGAAGGTGGGTCTGAGGGCATGTGGTCCCGTCAAACTTTTCGAAGTCTGGCATCTTAAACTTTGGAGGAATAACTACATTAGGGACTAGGCAGTAATCTGAGGGTCTGGCGGTACTGGTGGTCCGAGTCCCTTCTATGGCCCTTAGCCGTTCTTCCAATTCGTCACAACGGTATTCCGTCGCAGTCTTGCTTGTCCCTACACCCGCAACAGCTGATGAGGGCATCCCTATTCCTGTCACTGCTGGGATAAAAGGTGGTGTGCCATGCGGCGGTTTCTCTGAGGTGAATGGGGGCGGACCAGAAGATTGCCCCTGAATTGGCGTAAAACCGGGCGGGTGGATAGGGTCATTTTCTTCTTCATGATCCTGATCTTGGACTGTCTTCCCTTTGTTCAGCAATAGGTCCAATATCTTCTTTATTTGATTGTTCAGCTCTTCCTGCCCCTGCTCGATCCCCAGAACACGGCTCTCTAACTGTTCTGCCATGGCCTTAGCTTTTCTGCGGGTGTTGTATGGGTGCGTACTTGCCTCAATCTTGCTGGATCTCAGTCACGTCCAACTTGTTTCCGCCTCCCTGTTCATGAAAACCCGCATCCTTCAGAATAAATGCATGTAATGGATGTTTATGAGTATGTATGAAAAAGGTGCAATCATGCAGCCCTATGTGCTTTAGCCAAGGTTTTGAAAAAAATCCTTATCATTTCTTTCAAATTTTCATACAACTTTTACTGAGAAAAATAGAAAACTTCCAACTAGTCTACACAGGTGTCAGATCCTGATTTCCTAGTCCGCTCTTAACGAGGCAGCCTGAATCGTCTGGGGTTGGTTCTGACTTTGTGAGAGCTGCACTTTCCACCTTCTGTTTCAGTGCTTTGTACTGGGCTTCCCAATAGTTGGCCTTGTTTACACAAGGCTCCATCTTTTCAAGTACTTTGTTGAAATAGTATCTCTGTTTTTCATACTGCTTCTCTAGGTCTCGTATGTACTGAGATTTTTCCTCAATTTCTGCTCTTGACTCCCTCAATTGTTGGACTTTTTGATCAAGCATCTTTTGAAGTCTCTGCTTCTCTTTTCTCAAAACTGCCGATGCTTTCTTTGATGGCGAGCCCTGAATCTTTGGTCGCTTGCTTGGTTCAAGTTGAGGATCTACTGGACCCTGTTTTGGAAACTGTTCTCTGGAGGTCATTCTTTTAGACGGACACATAGCTTCTCTCGACCGTTTCTCGTCTGTCAGAGTTTTTTCCTTGCACAGGAATCGAGGGTCCACCCTGTCACGTTTCCATAGTTCATAACTCTCCTGGACTCCCGAGTTCTGACTGGTTGCTTCGACTATGTACACATGCCTCAATGATACAAAGAATTCCCGAATCTTTCTTTGGCTATCATCATCCTCATATGTGAACCGAGCGTCCGCCAGTCCATGGGTCATGGGCACAAACTGTTTTGCGCCTACTTGCCTTTGGAACATGAGTGGTGCATAGGATATTCCACCCCAGGGACCTAGCAGTGGGACCCAAGGAAGGTTTCCACATCTATATATCACTTTGGGCTGGTCGATCCACGGTGCCTGCCTGCTTATTTGGAAGCTTTGTGCACCAGACTGCAATCCAAGCTAGAAAATCACTTAGTGAGTATTATAGTGCTTTAAAAGTTATGTTGGGGAGCTTAACAGGGGAAAAGAAAGGAGGAAGGGAGAGAGAGAAGGGAAAGAGAGGGAAAAAGGGGGGGGAAAGTGTAAGTGAAAAATTTTCTGAATTTTTTGTATCTTTTATGAAAGTTTTTTTTGTTTTTTTTTTTGTTTTTTTTATGAGTTAAAAGAAGCGTATTTCCAGTAAGAAAGTGAATCACGTCCAAATAAACAACGAGGCCTATTAGGGCAAAGGTGGAACGGAAATGTAACCATAGTAAGATAAAGTTCATTTGTCTTAAAACTATCGTCTTTTTCCCTCTTCTCTTCTTCTCCTGTCTGTGAATCCGCAAGGTTAGTCTACAGCGCCTTCCCGAGGGTTGTTCTTGAGTTCCGACTCAAGGCACTAGGGAGTACCTTCTTCAAATGGAGTGACCCGGTACCGGTAGGAAAAGGGATCAATCGATCGCTTGATCTTCTTTCGTTTTCCTCTGCTCCGGTCTTCTTTTCCTGTTGATGAGTCTACTAGGGCCGCTCCACAACGTCTTCCCGAGAATTGTTCTTGAGCTCTGATTTGAGGCACTACGGGGTGCCTTCTTCAAATGGGGTGACTCAACACCGATAGGAAAAGGGATTAGTCGACCTCTTGATTTTTACTCAAAAAAAAAAGACTAACTTCACAAACTCGTGATAGAAAACTTCAATATTTGAAATCTTCTCCTTACCACCACTAAGAGCTCTCCCCTTGTGCTTGGAATGAGAGGGCTATTTATAGGCTTAGCTTAGGGCAAGCATAGGAAAGAAGACATAGGGGAGTCATGATGGGGGGAACCAAGTATGGGGGGAAGAATGATGAAGGGAAATTAGCATGTGATGAATGATAAAAGGAAAAAAACATTACATTGGTGAGTGATTTGGAGGGAACAAAGTATGGGATGAAGAATTATGAAGGGAATATATTATGGGAAGAATGATAAAGGGAAGAAACATGACATATGGTGAGTGATGATGGAGGGAACAAAGTATGGGATTAAGAATTTTTAATGGGATATAGTATGGGAAGATTATAAAGGGAAGAAACATGACATATCGTGAGTGATGATGGAGGGGAACAAAGTATGGGATGAAGAATTATGAATGGAATATGTATGGGAGGAAATGATAAAGGGAAGAAAACATGACATATGGTGAGTGATGATGGAGGGAAACAAAGTATGGGATGAAGAATTATGATGGAATATAGTATGGGAAGAATGATAAAGTGGAAGAAACATGACATATGGTGAGTGATGATGGAGGGAACAAAGTATGGGATGAAAAAATTATGAAGGGAATAGAGTATGGGAAGAATGATAAGGGAAGAAACATGACATATGGTGAGTGATGATGGAGGAACAAAGTATGGGATGAAAGAATTATGAAGGGAAGAAATATTAGTATGGGAAGAATGATAAATGGAAGAAAACATGACATGTGGTGATGATGATGGGGGGACAAAATATGCTTGCATTTGACAAATTAAAAATAAATAATATAAAATATAATAATAATAATAATAATAATAATAATAATAATAATAATAAGGTTCTAGAAGCTGTGCGGAGCCCATAAAAAATGTGTGGGGTCCACGCACCATGTGGGGTCCACAAGCCGTTTGACGGTTACAGGAACCCGAGCTAGCAAGGCATCGGATATGTGGATCCGAGCTAGCGAGGCAAGAGAGGTGGGGCCCACCAAACATGTGGGGCCCAATGAAGATATATGGGGCCCACGCACTATGTGGGGTCCACGAGCCATTTGAGGGTTATAGGAACCCGAGCTAGTAGGCGCAAGCATACCAAAAGAGGTAACGTGCATCGGATGTAAGAATCCGAGCTAGCGTACCAGAGGGTAACGTGCATCGGATGTAGGAATCCGAGCTAGCGTACCAAGAGAGGTGGGGCCCACCGAACATATGGGGCCCAATGAAGATATGTGGGGCCCACAAGCCACGTGGGGTCCACGAGCCATTTGAGGGTTATAGGAACCCGAGCTAGCAGGCGCAAGCATGCCAAAAGAGGTAACGTGCATCGGATGTAGGAATCTGAGCTAGCGTACCAGAGGGGGTAACGTGCATCGGATGTAGGAATCCGAGCTAGCGTACCAGAGGGTAACGTGCATCGGATGTAGGAATCCGAGCTAGCGTACCAGAGGGTAACGTGCATCGGATGTAGGAATCCGAACTAGCGTACCAAGGGGTAACGTGCATCGAATGTAGGAATCCGAGCTAGCGTACCAGAGGGTAACGTGCATCAGATGTAGGAATCCGAGCTAGCGTACCAAGAGAGGTGGGGCCCACCAAACATGTGGGGCCCAATGAAGATATGTGGGGCCCACAAGCCACGTGGGGTCCACGAGAATGTGTGGGGTCCACAAGCAGTGTGGGACCTACAAGAATGTGTGGGGTCCACAAGCAGTGTGGGACCTACAAGAATGTGTGGGGCCCACAACCAGCGTGGGACCTACAAGAATGTGTGGGGTCCACAGCCAGTGTGGAAAGGTTTTGACATGAGGTCTCCTCGGAAAGGCCTGGTTAAAATTGGGGTGTCGACACAGAGTTTTAGGGAAAGAGCACAGTTATGTATATGTATATAGTTTTATAGCTTTTGTCGTAAATAGTATAATATAGCAGTATGAATGATAGAAAGTTCAGATGATACAAATGTTTTAAGCTACTATACATGTGTTTTACAGATTTCTCATATCATGCAGTTTTATATATTAATGTCATAGTTTTACGACTCGGTCGCCACACACTAGTAATAGCATATTTTCACATACTGAGCATCGTCTCACCCCATTACTTTACTACTTTTTAGGTGAGCCAGTTAGGCGAGCAGATCAGGCTCGCGGATAAAGAGTTGACTTGGTTACCCTAGTTGTAGGGTAAGTTTGTGAGAGGGTTTTTGTATTTTTGGGGTAGATGATACTAGAGGGAGTTATTCTATATGGCTATAGTATGAATGTACTGAATTCTGATATTGTTAAGTATATATAATTGTATGACTTGTATATCCACTACGTAAATATGGGCATATATATATAATGGTGAGAATTTTTAGGATGTTACATTCCACCCAATGCCTCCGATTACATCTGGCACAAAGGGGGCAGGATGAATTCTTCCGATAATCTCGATCAGCCCTATCCGACCTCTAACTCCCAGCATCTCGATCTCCTCTCCAAGAATCTTGTCAAACATTGGTATATAAGTTGGAAGGTATGGATCTCTTCTTCTGTTTCACTTCTGCCTCACTCTCATGTATACTGGCCTCAACTGCCATGGTCCTGTCCACCAACTCAGAGAAACTCTAAGTCAACAATGCCATCACCTGAGCACGTATCCCCTGCTTCAATCCTCTCTCAAACATCCGGACTTTCAGTGGCTCGTCCGGGACCATGTGTGGAGAAAAATGAGATAACTCCACAAACTTGGCTGCATACTGTTGCACTGTCATGGACCCCTAGGTCAAATGTAGAAACTCTTCTGCTTTCGCCTCTTGAATGGCAACCGAGAAGTATCTACCAAAGAAGACCTCCCTAAAATGGCTACAAGTAATAGATGTATACCCTGGACGCTGCTCCTTCACCAACTTTGCAGACCTCCACCACCTCTTGGCCTCCCCAATTAGTTTAAAGGTGGCGTACTGTACCCTCTGCTCCTTAGTACAGTGCAGAATAGTCAAAAGCTCTTCCATCTCCTGAATCGAGTCCTCAGCTACGATTGGGTCTACACCTCCTTCAAAAGCCAACGAACTTGTCTGGGTGAATTGCTGAAAAGTGCAGCCCTCATTTTCCAGTGGTTGACCCTACTTTCTCCGAGCTTCCTTCATAACCTGACGTGCTATGCTACGCAACACTGCCGAGAGATCAACGTCATCCTCACTAGAGGTATCCACGTGCTTATCTCCCCTGATATCAACGTCTTTTCCCCTAGGATCCATCCATGAAGATAGAATAGACACAAATTTATAATCTCCTCATTTATATCATAACTGAAACAAGTTTGAAACGAAAACTACTATTGCATAAAGTTCCAATCTACGATTTGTTCATACTGTCGCGACGTCCCGGGAGCGCGTGTGCCCCGAGCGGCGAAATTAAAAATCAATTTTAATATTAAGGAAAAACATGGAATATCGGAGTCGCCACTAACCTTTAGTGCGGTTAGAACACATGATTACTACCCCGTTAGGGGTAGAATTGGTCTACATTACCAGAGTTGGGGTCGGGAGTTCGGTTACGCGAGGGGAAGGTACTAGCACCCCCTACGCGCCCGTTCTTACGAACGGTACCTAATTAATTTGAAATTATCCCTAAGTTAATCTAATAATTCTTCAAATTACTCCTATTTTATGAATTTATAAATAAATGTGAAACATAAATAAATAAATAAAGATAATATATACATATATAATCCCTCAGAGCTTATGATACGTGAAGCCCGAAGGCTCATACCCCCGCAACAAAATCATAGGGATTATAAAATCAAAATTATTTAAGAAAATACGCTCCCACATTTTAAAATTGTAAGTAAAAGTTTTATAGGAAAATATTAGTATGGGAGGTTTTAATAATAGATATAATAATTTAAACATAATAAATAAAATAGTAATAAACTAGAATATTAGGATACCAAAATACGTACTAATCAACATATATAATAGAAGTTAAAATATCTAACATACCAATAATGGTAGAATATAAACAATAATATAGACTAAGATAATGAGCAAATATTAAAATACTACATGTGCGTTATAAACAAAAATACCTAAACATACCATAATACACATAATTATGATAATAATAATAAATATCCACAAATAATATAATACGTAATAGATTACTATAATACTATATATACTAAACATACCATATAATAGCATGATACCAAAACACCAAAAATATTACCTAAAATATTAAACTTACCATAATAATTAATACCTTGTATATTAACATACTAAAAATATAATAATAATATATAATATTACCGAAAATGCTATATTACTAAATGTACACGGTCACCTAAAATACTAAATTAAATGTATAATGCTACTTACAATTCTAAGTTGCTAAATATAAATATCATTTATTCAAATGAATATTATAGCATTAAAAATTCCACAACAATGTTATGAACACGACAAAATGATAATACAATCGTATACAAGAAATAAATAAATAATAAACAATAATGAACATCAATATATACGCAATAGCAATATAAAGTAAATTAAATAAAACACTACTCAAAACCCTAATAACGTGAAATAGCCAAAACCCTAAAATAAAACAATAACCCAAAACCCTAAATGGTCGTATTATGAAAATAATGTAAATAATCAAGAATCCTAGATGTGCATAAATATTACAATCATAAATAATAAATAAAATCCCTAAATACCGTATGAACAATAAATATGACAAATATCCTAAATACATCAAAAAGCCTAAATAATGTCTACACGATAAAACATCCTAAATAATATGTAACAATAAAAATAAGTATATTACAATGATTACAAAACAAAAAAGAAAAAGAAAAAGAACCCCAAACATTAGATATTAGAACAAATAAAACAATAATAATACAATATATATACAAAATAACATTAAGAAGAAAAAAATATATATATAAACAAATTACAAAAACATCACTCGTGCATGTGTGTGTTTGTGTGTGTGTGGACAAGTTGTCCAAGAGATGAAACTCAAAGAAATTAATAAAATCAGTAAATATTAACAAGGGAGAGTTAGAAACAACCGAGTAAGGTTTCAGATTGATCAGATAAGAAATCGCCGCTCGATTGGCTTCATCTAGTTGAATGCGCATACACCGACGATTCCACTGCTGCGGCGGTGAGACAGCTGTGTAATAAATTAAAATGAAATTGTAAAACTCAAAATAATAATATGAATGGTGAGAATTAATATAAAAGGGTCAGAAACAACTTGATAAAATTTTGCATTGATCGGATAAGAAATCGCCACTCGATTGCCTTCGTCTAGTTGAATGCGCAGATGCCGATAACTCCACTGCTGCGGCGGTGATACGACTTTGCAATAAATTAACACAAAGGGAGAAAACTCAAAAGACAAATCTGAACGGTGAAAATTAAGAAAAAAGGATTAGAAAAGACCTCGTAAAGTTTCACATTGATCAGATAAGAAATTACCGCTCGATTGGCTTCGTCTAGTTGAATGCGCAGATGCCGATGACTCCACTGCTGCGGCGGTGATACGGATGTGCAAGAAATTAACACGAAGGGAGAAAACTCAAAAAAATAATCTGAACGGTGAAAATTAATAAGAAAGGGTTAGAAACGACCGTGTAAAATTTTGCATTGATCGGATAAGAAATCGCCGCTCGATTGGCTTCGTCCAGTTGGATGCGCAGACGCTAATGACTCCACTGCTGCGGTGGTGATACGGCTGTGCAAGACATTAACACAAAGGGAGAAAACGCAAAAGAAGAATCTGAACGGTGAAAAATAAGATGAAAGGGTTAGGAAAGAGCTCATAAAGTTTTGCATTAATCGGATAAGAAATCGTTGCTCGATTGGTTTCATCTAGTTGACTGCGCAAACGCCAACGACTCCATTGCCGCTGCACGAGACTGCAAGGTAAGGTTTTTCTTTCTTTGGTCTGTGCCTTCCTCCCCTTTGGCTTGGCTATGCCCCCCTTTTATAAAAAAAATTCTGTAAACCCTAAAAAAAACTTCCTTTTTGATTTTCTTTTTCTTTTTCTTTTCTTTTTTTTGCTTTTACTATTATGGTAATAATGAAAACAGTAATAGTAATAATAATTATTATAATAATAATAATAAAATCAATAAGGTAATAATAATAATAATAATAAATAATTGTAGTAAAAGTAAAAATAATAAAGATACTATCAATAAAATAATAATAATAAGACTAGTAATAATAATAATACTAATAGTAATAGTAAAAATGACAATAATAAAATAATAATAATAATAATTATAGCAAAAAATAAAAATAAAAATAAAAATAAAAATGAAGTAATAATAACAATGTAAATAATAATAATAATAATAATAATAATAATAATAATAATAATCATATCGGGCCTGGGTAAAAATGGGGTGTCTACAGTTGCCCCTCTTTGTAGGCTTCGTCGCTTCAAAGTAAAAGTAGGAATTCTCCTACGTTATTTGTAGCAACAAGCCTGCAAAGATAAAAGACACTGATTTTGGACTAGGCCCAATGTAACAAAAGAGACCAAAATGATTTGTGAAAACCGATTTGCATGTATGCTTGAGAGTCCATGAGAATGACTTGCGTCGAGTGTAGGAACCCGAGCTATAGTTCAAGGATGGGGACTTGCACCGGGGGTAGGAACCCGAGCTATAGTTCATGAAGGGTCAATAAGGTGGGACCGTGGATGGTCAATAAGGTGGGACTGCGAATGGTCAATAAGAGTGAGACTGCAAAGGGTCAATAAAGTGGGACTGTGAAGGGTCAATAAGATGGAACCGCGATGGGTCAATAAGAATGGGACTGCAAAGGGTCAATAAAGTGGGACTTTGAAGGGTCAATAAGATGGAACCGCGATGGGTTGATAAGAATGGGACCACGATAGGTCAATAAGGTGGGACCGCGAAGGGTCAATAAGGTGGGACCACGATAGGTCAATAAGAATGGGACCGTGATAGGTCAATAAGGTGGGACCGCGAAGGGTCAATAAGGTGGGACCACAAGGGATCAATAAGGTGGGACCGCGATGGGTCAATAAAAATGGGACCGTGATAGGTCAATAAGAATGGGACCGTGATAGGTCAATAAGGTGGGACCGCGAAGGGTCAATAAGGTGGGACCGCGATGGGTCAATAAGAATAGGACCGTGATAGGTCAATAAGGTGGGACCGCGAATGGTCAATAAGGTGGGACCGCGATGGGTCAATAAGAATGGGACCGTGATAGGTCAATAAGGTGGGACCGCGAAGGGTCAATAAGGTGGGACCGCGATGGGTCAATAAGAGTGGGACCGCAAAGGGTTAATAAGGTGAGACCGCGATGGGTCAATAAGGTGGGAACACGATGATCCAGCCATAGGACACAATGATGGCTTGCTTCGAATGTAAGAATCCGAGCCGTAGGGACACGATGATCTAGCCATGGGACACAATGATGGCTTGCTTCGAATGTAAGAATTCGAGCCGTAGGGACACGATGATCCAGCCATGGGACACAATAATGCCTTGCTTCGAATGTAAGAATCCGAGCCGTAGGGACACGATGATCTAGCCATGGGGCACAATGATGGCTTGCTTTGAATGTAAGAATCTGAGCCGTAGGGACATGATGATCCAGCCATGGGACACAATGATGGCTTGCTTCGAATGTAAGAATCCGAGCCGTAGGGACATGATGATCCAGCCATGGGACACAATGATGGCTTGCTTCGAATGTAGGAATCCGAGCCGTAGGGACATGATGATCCAGCCATGGGACACAATGATGGCTTGCTTCGAATGTAAGAATCCGAGCCGTAGGGACACGATGATCCAGCCATGGGACACAATGATGGCTTGCTTCGAATGTAAGAATCCGAGCCGTAGGGACACGATGATCCAGCCACCTCAATCCAGTAACAAGATGTGAAAGCAAAATTTGGAAAGTTGTTACTCTATTTGGAAAATGCACTTGGGGTAAAGTCTAAATGTCAATGAATGAATCCCCTATCTTTGGGATTTGTTGCCCCAGTTCAAAATAAATCAACGTGTGTCTGGGGTCAACTTGCCCTAGTTTTCCAAGTAAATCAATGTGTGCTTAGGGTCTGTTACCCCAATACAACTGAAATCTCTCCATCCAAGATGTCAAATAATCATTTGAAAGTTCAAGACAAGTGTGAAGGGTGCTCTATTGCTGCTTGTGATGCTAGAATGCAATGATATGCTGCTATATGTATGCATGTTGCTAACTGGTGATTTTTATTTTTTATTTTTGTGATGCTAAAATATAAAATGCATAAGATGTATGGTAATGCGTGAAATGTATGACAATGCATGAGATGCATAGTAATACATGAAATGCATGGCAATGCATGAGATGTGTGGTAATGTGTGCATGACATGCAAGGCGATGCATAAGATGTATGGTAATGCATAAGATGTATGGCAATGTGTGAAATGCATGGAAATGCATAAGATGTATGGTAATACATGAAATGCATGCAATGCATGACGATGCATAAGATGTATGGTAATGCTTGAAATGCATGACAATGCATGAAATGTACGGTAATACATGAAATGTAGGTACTGCATGCAATGGATGATAATGCATGAAATGTAGATAATGCATGAAATGCATGACAATGTATGAGATGAATGGGAGTGCATGGAATGCATGGCAATATGTGAAATCTAGGTAATGCATGAAATGTATGACAATGCATGAAATTTGGGGTAATGCATGATAATGCATGAATCTTTTCTCCCAATGCACTCATGATCAATGTCCTCATCTTTGGTCTCTACATGAGGTTCGCCACATTTGAATGGATTTGTAACCGATCTTAGCTTAATCTTCTTTATTCATCCGGTCATAGAAGTGATTGACTCAGCTCAAATGAAAATCATAAAATCTGCCCTAGTTGAATGGACCTACAGATGATCTTGACTCTGATTTCCTATTCCAATCCGATAAGAAAGTACTTGAATGGGACCTACTGAGACTCAACTCGGAATTTGCCCCAGTTAAATTCATCTGTCACCGATCTTGAATCTATTGTTGGATTCCTTTTGAACTTGGCATAACATTTGCCCCAGTTTGACTGCTCTTTCTCCACAAGGATCTTCTTTATAGAAATTTCTGGTGATTCTGAAACTCTTTGACTATCCATCCCATTGGAATGATTATGCAATTATGACATCAACTTGGGAAATCAAAAGGTCAACCACCCAAAAAGATGTTTTATCATGTTCCAATGTTATTACAAGAAAAATTTATACCAGTATTCAAAAGCCATATGATATTGATGTTTAATTTACCAAACTGAATGGCTGATCTTTTCTTCGACTGTCCCAACTTTATCGATGGCCACCTCTCTTATTTTGTTTCATCATGCTGTGAAACCATTAGAAATTTCACCTATTTAAACGTTGTCTTTAGTTTAGTCAAGTTCAACTCATGTTTTGATCTCAAGATGGTCTTTAAGACTCGGGACGAAACGTAGGCTAAGGGATACAGGTTTTCAGAATAAAAGGGAAACTAATGCTCAAAAATACCACCCCAAATAATGTTTTACGCCCCCAGTTCAAGTTGAGACGTTTTGCAAGATGTTGACCGAACTTGTTATTCAAACAAGCTACCTACGTACCTTTTCAGGATCAGGTCATTACGTAGTTCAGACTCGTCATTGAGTCTGACAAATCATTAGAGACAACAATGTATACCAATCTGGTCAGGAGTTCATTTGGACCGTAATGTAGGTTGGGGGTTATAGGTTAAAGAAAGAAAGAGTTAAATAGGGCTCAAAATCATCATTTTCATCAAGGGTAATTTGGTCAAGGATCACATGCGTAGTATGTCCCTTATTTTCTTTCTCTTTTCTTCTTTCTCTTTCCATTTTCTTTTATTGCTCCCTTTTGTTTTTCTCTTTCATGAAGGGATTTTTTCATTTTTGTTTGAACTTCATTTGGGACTAATCCTTTAAAATTGCCCCAGTGTGGGGTGTGATCCTTTGACGAGTTAATTAATAAATGAATTTTTCAGGCTCAAAAGGGCTTGCAAGAGATTTCTTCTTTGAATTTCTTTTGGATAGCAGAAAAATGGCCTGCCATCATTTCGATAGCCCATTGTTGTCTCATATGACTTGCCAAACGCTAGGAGACCCAACCCAGGTTAACTTTTTGGTGAACTGACTTTTAAGAAAAGGCTAGTTTAACAATCAAGCTCAACTTGGTTAGCAATTGGTAAATCAATATTTGGTTCTTTTTAGGAATAACTGGTCGGCCAAAGATGGTCATCTATCATTTGATCAAAACATGAATAATGAAATGACTTGAAACTCTTGGCACTACATATATTTTGCTGAATTCCTTCGAGAACATCTGTCTTCATAGGGTGAGGAAAATTATTTTATCTTCTTCTGATTCCACCTCCTGTGTTTGGTTTTCAAAATTAACATCACTTTCTGGCTTATGAATATTAGTATTATTATTTTCCTTATCTTTACACGAAACATCAGCAAACAAACTCTTGGTCAATTGAACTCAGGACACAAGTGATATGAAAAGAATGCATAATTCAATTTATTGATGAAAGGAAAATTGTCCGAGACAATAGTGTCAACAGACTTCCAGAAGATAGGGAATTAAAATGACATCATCACATGAAACAAACTAGATAATCAAAAACTTGCCTCTTGTGTACTTTTGCTCCCTTTGGGCTCCTTACGAGAACTCTAGGATCCATAACTTGACAGATTCTTTTGCCTGACCTCGGCTCCTACAACATATTAACCATTTCTTTCCCCGTGATTGGGTAGGGGATCACTCTGGATTCCTAGCTGCTTATCATCGAAGACCAACCAACCGGCATCCCTCAACGACTGTACCTTGTGTTTAAATGTCCAACAGCGGTCAACGGTGTGACCTGGAGAATTGGAGTGATACGCGCACTTAGCGTCCGGGTCATACCATTGTGGTAGAGGGTGTCGTACGGCTACTCCAGGGATTGTTGAAATAAGCCTTCTTTCGAGCAATTAGGGGAGCAATTCCGAATAGGACATGGGAATTGGTTGCACCCTATTAGGACCATATCTCTGTGTTTGAACATTTTTCTGTGTGAGCGTAGGCCCATAGGGAACAGACTAAGACCCTGTGCCTACATGCGCTATTTGATTAACAATATTTCTTCTAAACCCTTGGTTATGACCTCTTTGGTATAGTCGCCCTTGAATCATATGAGTTTCATCATCCTTCTTCCTATATGCCCATTTCTTGTCTGAACTAGTTTCTTCGCCACTACTTCTGGCTTTTCCGACTTTGATGGCTGTTTCGATTCTTTCTCCGCTAGAAACAATGTCCATGAAGTCATGGGGGGTTGCCCCTAAGAGATGCCCAAAGTAGGGATCTTTCAATGTATTCACGAATAGGGAGATAGCCTCCCTATCTTCCATCGGAGGGTTCACTTGGATGGACATGTCCCTCCATCTATATGCATATTCTCTGAATGTTTCATTAGGTTTCATTTGCATGCTTTGCAGGGTCATACGATCAGGTGCCATCTCTATCACATGGCGGTACTGAGCTATAAATGAATTTGCCAGATCTTTCCAAGTACGGATTCGAACTCGATCCTGCTGAATGTACCATCTAATAGCTGCTCCAGTCAAACTATCTTGAAAGCAATGCATCATCAACGTTTCATCATCAGTATGTGCAGCCATTTTTTGGCAATACAGGCGCAGGTGGGTCCGAGGACAGTGGGTCCCATCAAATTTTTCAAAATCTAGTATTTTGAATTTCGGTGGCAGGGTGACCTTTGGCACGAGGCACAGGTCATTGGGATCTACAGAGTCGAATGTATTGGATCCCTCAATAGCTTTCAGGCGTTCCTCTAGTACGTCGTATCGACGTTCAGTTTCAGATCTGTTCATCCCCAGATCAGAAGCTACTAATGGGGGAGTCCCTACCACTGGGAACCCTTGTGCTGGCATAGCAGGGATGAAAGGAGGCATATTTGGCGGTGGACCCCCTATGACGCCAGGTGGCGGAATTGATGTTTGTCCATGATCTGGGGTGAACCCAGGGGGATGAGCGGGGTCCACATCTACTTCGGGATCAACATGTACTGCCTTTCCCTTATTCATCAGTAACTCAAGAACCTTACTTATCTTGTCATTTATCTCTTCTTGTCCTTGTTCTAGACCCAGGACTCTATTTTCCAATTGTTCGCTCATTTCTCTCGCTCTTCGCCTGGTATTGTACTGATGCGTGGTGGTCTCAATTATTGCTTTATGTTACTCAAACCACCTCTTTGAACTGAAACCAACAATTTCCTTTTTAGAATCACGAATGCACAATTATGTACTACATGAGTGAAAGTGTTTTGGTGCATGATTAGGGTATGCAATGGGTGTTTATGCATGGACGCAACTAGTGCACTTATATATACAAACAAAGGTATAAACATGCATGCAGCCTATCGTGCATGACTATGTATGAAATGAAATGCATGAATATGATGTAACCTAAATTACTACTTAGCTAGAATTCTAGAAAAATCCCACTAATGAAACGGATCAAGATTAACATAATCATTGATGGGCTACAATTTCAATTCAATTTCTCCCTTGCCCATTCATTTCCTTGATGAGGGTCCATGTACCTTAGATTCTATAAAGGGTCAAGTTATGTTCTGAGGTTGGGGTTGACCCAGGCTAGTCAACCCGTTGGATTTGTAGACTTTAGTGTGCACTTGGGCCTCAAGTATTTTAAAATATGGGCTTCAATGCATTTCATGATGAGATCAGGCCTTAGTTTTGAAAAGGACTTGGGCTTGGATTATTTGAAAAAATGTTGGCCCAAATTTTTAGGCAAATGGGGTTGAAGTCCTCTTTTGAAATTTGGGTTTGCCCCTTTTTGAAAATTAGGCATGGGCCGAGGTTTTGCTTAGGAAAATGTCGGGCCTAGGTTTGTTTTTAAAGAATTGGGTCCAAGTTATTTGAAGAGGGTTGGGTCTACCCATATTTTAAAATGCTTGGGCCAAGTGCTTCATTGTTGAAAGGATGGGCCATGGTCTCATTATTGGGCTTTTTCAAAATACTGGCTAAGTAGTATGTAATTCTAAAATGGATGCAGAATGCATGGTATAATACAAGGTATCTCACAACATATATACAATAGACGGTATGGGGATAAGGATGTCCCAACCCAAGGTAGGTATGTATATACAGGGTTCGTCATAGCACTATCCTAGTTAAGGAAAACTATATACAAGTATGTGTGGGTAGGCTCTAACCCTATTGACAAAAGGTTCCCAGTTTGGAATTCTATCCTCCCCCATTGGGGTCCGGATAAAACTCGTACTGAGTGGAGTGGTTCGCGGGTCCCATCAAGCTCTGCCACGAAGGGACTGACGCTATTACACTCCTATCTAATCTTAATAAGGAAAGCTCGGGTATAGAGCGTGAAAGTGTGTGAATTTAAATTTAACCTAATCCCACTATCCCCACATTTATTTACATGCTATAAACAATATGGAAATAAGATTTCTACCATTAATACATATATTCAAACGATAAGGAAACACAATATATGCAATTAATATGTTTATTAAAAAAAAAATTTGGAAACAAAAATAAGGAAACAAAATATTTACGATTAGTATACACAATATCTATAATTAATATGCTTATTCACAATATCTAAAATTAATATGCTTATTCAGAATAATTGGAAACAAAATATCTACATTTAATGTTCAACAAATTAGGAAACAAAATATTTTTAATTAATTGAGATTATTTACAAATTATGGAAGTTAAATATTTATAATTAATCAAAGTTATTTACAAATTACAATATTTACAAAATAAGGAGTAATTAAAAGATTCACTAAATTTAAACTTGGGATAACTTCCAATTAATTAATGGCTCGACTCTCTAAGTCCCCAGCGGAGTCGCCAAGCTGTCGCGACGTCCCGGGAGCGGGTGTGCCCTGAGCGGCGAAATTAAAAATCAATTTTAATATTAAGGAAAAACATGGAATATCGGAGTCGCCACTAACCTTTAGTGCGGTTAGAACACATGATTACTACCCCGTTAGGGGTAGAATCGGTCTACATTACCAGAGTTGGGGTCGGGAGTTCGGTTACGCGAGGGGAAGGTACTAGCACCCCCTACGCGCCCGTTCTTACGAACGGTACCTAATTAATTTGAAATTATCCCTAAGTTAATCTAATAATTCTTCAAATTACTCCTATTTTATGAATTTATAAATAAATGTGAAACATAAATAAATAAATAAAGATAATATATACATATATAATCCCTCAGAGCTTAGGATACGTGAAGCCCGAAGGCTCATACCCCCGCAACAAAATCATAGGGATTATAAAATCAAAATTATTTAAGAAAATACGCTCCCACATTTTAAAATTGTAAGTAAAAGTTTTATAGGAAAATATTAGTATGGGAGGTTTTAATAATAGATATAATAATTTAAACATAATAAATAAAATAGTAATAAACTAGAATATTAGGATACCAAAATACGTACTAATCAACATATATAATAGAAGCTAAAATATCTAACATACCAATAATAGTAGAATATAAACAATAATATAGACTAAGATAATGAGCAAATATTAAAATACTACATGTGCGTTATAAACAAAAATACTTAAACATACCATAATACACATAATTATGATAATAATAATAAATATCCACAAATAATATAATACGTAATAGATTACTATAATACTATATATACTAAACATACCATATAATAGCATGATACCAAAACACCAAAAATATTACCTAAAATATTAAACTTACCATAATAATTAATACCTTGTATATTAACATACTAAAAATATAATAATAATATATAATATTACCTAAAATGCTATATTACTAAATGTACACGGTCACCTAAAATACTAAATTAAATGTATAATGCTACTTACAATTCTAAGTTGCTAAATATAAATATCATTTATTCAAATGAATATTATAGCATTAAAAATTTCACAACAATGTTATGAACACGACAAAATGATAATACAATCGTATACAAGAAATAAATAAATAATAAACAATAATGAACATCAATATATACGCAATAGCAATATAAAGTAAATTAAATAAAACACTACTCAAAACCCTAATAACGTGAAATAGCCAAAACCCTAAAATAAAACAATAACCCAAAACCCTAAATGGTCGTATTATGAAAATAATGTAAATAATCAAGAATCCTAGATGTGCATAAATATTACAATCATAAATAATAAACAAAATCCCTAAATACCGTATGAACAATAAATATGACAAATATCCTAAATACATCAAAAAGCCTAAATAATGTCTACACGATAAAACATCCTAAATAATATGTAACAATAAAAATAAGTATATTACAATGATTACAAAACAAAAAAGAAAAAGAAAAAGAACCCCAAACATTAGATATTAGAACAAATAAAACAATAATAATACAATATATATACAAAATAACATTAAGAAGAAAAAAATATATATATAAACAAATTACAAAAACATCACTCGTGCATGTGTGTGTTTGTGTGTGTGTGGACAAGTTGTCCAAGAGATGAAACTCAAAGAAATTAATAAAATCAGTAAATATTAACAAGAGAGAGTTAGAAACAACCGAGTAAGGTTTCAGATTGATCAGATAAGAAATCGCCGCTCGATTGGCTTCATCTAGTTGAATGCGCATACACCGACGATTCCACTGCTGCGGCGGTGAGACAGCTGTGTAATAAATTAAAATGAAATTGTAAAACTCAAAATAATAATATGAATGGTGAGAATTAATATAAAAGGGTCAGAAACAACTTGATAAAATTTTGCATTGATCGGATAAGAAATCGCCACTCGATTGCCTTCGTCTAGTTGAATGCGCAGACGCCGATAACTCCACTGCTGCGGCGGTGATACGACTTTGCAAGAAATTAACACAAAGGGAGAAAACTCAAAAGACAAATCTGAACGGTGAAAATTAAGAAAAAAGGATTAGAAAAGACCTCGTAAAGTTTCACATTGATCAGATAAGAAATCACCGCTCGATTGGCTTCGTCTAGTTGAATGCGCAGATGCCGATGACTCCACTGCTGCGGCGGTGATACGGATGTGCAAGAAATTAACACGAAGGGAGAAAACTCAAAAAAAGAATCTGAACGGTGAAAATTAATAAGAAAGGGTTAGAAACGACCGTGTAAAATTTTGCATTGATCGGATAAGAAATCGCCGCTCGATTGGCTTCGTCCAGTTGGATGCGCAGACGCTAATGACTCCACTGCTGCGGTGGTGATACGGCTGTGCAAGACATTAACACAAAGGGAGAAAACGCAAAAGAAGAATCTGAACGGTGAAAAATAAGATGAAAGGGTTAGGAAAGAGCTCATAAAGTTTTGCATTAATCGGATAAGAAATCGTTGCTCGATTGGTTTCATCTACTTGACTGCGCAAATGCCAACGACTCCATTGCCGCTGCACGAGACTGCAAGGTAAGGTTTTTCTTTCTTTGGTCTGTGCCTTCCTCCCCTTTGGCTTGGCTATGCCCCCCTTTTATAAAAAAAATTCTGTAAACCCTAAAAAAAACTTCCTTTTTGATTTTCTTTTTCTTTTTCTTTTCTTTTTTTTGCTTTTACTATTATGGTAATAATGAAAATAGTAATAGTAATAATAATTGTTATAATAATAATAATAAAATCAATAAGGTAATAATAATAATAATAATAAATAATTGTAGTAAAAGTAAAAATAATAAAGATACTATCAATAAAATAATAATAATAAGACTAGTAATAATAATAATACTAATAGTAATAGTAAAAATGACAATAATAAAATAATAATAATAATTATTATAGCAAAAAATAAAAATAAAAATAAAAATGAAGTAATAATAACAATGTAAATAATAATAATAATAATAATAATAATAATAATAATAATAATAATAATCATATCGGGCCTGGGTAAAAATGGGGTGTCTACACATACCATTTTACTACAAAACTGTAACACCGACACGAAAAGCATACTCAACCGACCCAATGTTCTGAATTACGTGCCCAAGTTCTAGCCTCTGAACCCAGAAACAAAGCCATTAATGGATTTACCGTAGTTTTTTAGAACCGTCATCCCTGGAAAATCATGGAAGACCATCAAAGGATCTCCACCTCGAAGTTTCCAGACCACTATTCCACCTAACATATCCACTATTATCCTTATCCTAACTCGAACCTATACTATGGTATTAATCATTGCTTAAAGTCTGTAGAACCGTTAGACTTTGATACCACCTTGTAACACCCCGAACCCGCCAAGTGGGGCCCGAAGGTTACGTGTTTCTTCCACCTATTTCTGATACAATAAACTATAATCATGCAGCGGAAATAAAATAAACAACATCAAATTAAATACTAAAGTCTATCTATAAACCCCGAAAACAATTGCATCCATCTGTTTATATTACATTCCAGTATTTAAAAACATAAACTAAACATACCCAAAGCTTTAAGCTTGATCACCTGATCGACCTGAAAATATAATCATCCACTAGGGTGAGACACAACCCAATAAGGAAGAATAAATCATAACAGTGTGTAGCCAAAAGTTTAAATAAATACAGAATATATATATTCATTTGTATTTCATTATCAACAGTAGATGAGAAAACGCATCATTAATAACAACACTAACATCTGCAGTCATACACACATACATAATTATTTTTAGTGATAGTTCCCGAGAATAGGGAAGATTAACCGCCTATACAAGTAGCTTTACTCTACTCTAATACTAATATCAGGGTGCTCACATTACTCAGCAAGCCCTTGGGTTATGTATATAGGTAAGGTCTCCAAGAATGGGGAAGATTACTTGCTCATACAAGTAGCTTCCCTTTGCTCTGGTACCAAACTGAAAATTACCAGGGCACTTGCCTTTCTCAACAAGCCCTTGACATAAAGTTTTACTTTTCCATAAATATACATATAATAAAATTCACACATCATTTATCTTATCAGATCACATTCCACGTAAATTATCCACACAGGAAAATACCGTCCAAACAGGTTTCATATCCATACAAAATACACGGTCCACATAAGACTCATATCCACATAGGATACATGGTCCACACAAGACTCACATCCACATAGGTAATAACGTGGCCCACACAAGTACCACTCTGGCTTCTGCAACACGTGGCTCACACAAACACCACTATCCACCAGTACCAATCCATATGACCTACCCGTAGTATATCAGTAGAGCAACCTCCTCAGGCCTACCAATGCTCTACCCTAATATATAATGAAAAAATACGAACTCCTCAGGCCTACCAATGTTATATTGTGATACACACGAATAGCCACACAAAATGATCCATAATAACCACACAAAATAACCTATTCACACACATCACATTATTCATCACACAACAATCACAAGTAGGCAATATTCACAACCAATCTTTATTCACAAATAATTTGTACTCACAACTAGCCAATATTCACAATCCAGCAGTATTTCTCATCAATCAATACTCACAACAGCCCATAATCGTGTCTAGTTAAATTATGAAAGTTCTATTTCTGCCATGCAATTTTATCCCATATATATATATATATATTATATCAAAAATCATTATTTTCCAAATGCCTAACTATTCAGATAAATCATACTTAAATATATAAATTTGTATAATTGAATTTAACCGATTTAAAATTAATAAAAAAAATCTTGTTATAATTAATTCCCCTAACACTATTTCCTAAATTACCCTCGCAAAGACGCCAAACGATGTCCGCGGAACTCACCTAATCCCTAATTCAAAAACCCGAGTTTGTCAACTCAAATCTCAATAAAATGCTATTTTATCATTCCCTAGGCCATATATATATTCCATATTAACAATAAAACTTAAAACACCCTACTTACCCTGATTTTGGGATGGTGCCCGAAAATCCCAACTCAACGATCCACTTTGGCTGCTTTGCAGAGAATGATCTTATGAACCTCGTGGTGGTTCCTGATCCTCAACCCGAGCTTTATCGGAGTCGGAATCAAAGAGAGAAGGGATAGAGAGCTGTGGGTTTGGAAAAGCGAGAGATAGATTTTGTTCTGTTAAATAAAATAATACTCTCGGTTTCCCTTATAGCACCCACTGCAGAGAAAACCGTCGCCGATTTTCTCTGACCATCAGAAAACCATCGCCGATTTTCTATCTAATCCGCCCAATTTTTTTTACTGTTTACATGTTACCGCTCCGCGGCAATTCCAAATCTGTCGCCGATTTTTTGTTCCTCCGAGAAAATCGTCTCCGATTTTCTCCCCTTCTAGCCGAAAACCTCCTTTCCTCAATTATTTTTATTATTTTATTTTCCTAGGTCTCTACAAAAAAATGTGCAACTTATCCCATAATTAGTGAGGATGGCACTAAGGAGATTGAGGGTAAGGGCAGGGAAGATCTCAATCAATTTAGAGTTAATTGGGACACTCAATTAGACTCTAATTAAAGTAAAAAAAGACACAAAAATTAGGTCTTTACTTAGGTTCAAGGGTTGCCGATTGACCCTATCTAAAACAGAGGAGCACGAGAACCATTTGAAGATAGTTTTGCACCGATTTTGACTATTCCATCAGGAGATGGTGATTCTGTGATCTTCAGTGATGCGTATCTGAGAGGACTTGTGTTTTGATGCAGCAAGGAAAAGTTGTGACTCATGCTTCTCGAAAACTTAAGGAGTACGAGAAGAACTACCTTACGCATAATTTGGAGCTAGCGGTAGTGGTGTATGGATTGAAAATTTGGAGGCACTATCTATATGGTGGAAAGTATGAGATCTTTATGGATCACAAGAGCCTTAAATATTTCTTCACGTAAAAGGAGTTGAATATGAGACAGAGGAAATAGCTTGAATTAATAAAAGATTATGATTGTACTATTAGTCACCACACAGAGAAAGCTAATGTGGTAGCCGATACGTATCAGTAGTAGTAGATTAATATCATATTAGAATGGATCTAGAATGTTTGGTGTGGAATTGGTGGAAGGAAATCACCAAGAATTTATTGCTAATCTGGTCATTCAACAAAGCACTATTGGGAAGATTAAAACTATTGAGATGAAAGGTACAGAGCTAATAAAAATTATAGGTAAAGTGCAGGGTGAAATGGGAGCATATTTTAATATCTTAGATGATGGAGTTTTGAGATTTCATACCAGGTTATGTGTACCTAATGACGCTAAGATTAAAAGAACTATTTTGGATAAGGCACATCGTTCCCTCTATATAGTGTACCCAGGAAGCACTAAAATGTATAGGGATATGAGAGAAACCTTCTCGTAGAGTAATATGAAGAAAGAAATTTTCTGACATGTAGAGCAGTGTTTAATATGTTAGTAGGTGAAAGCTAAGCATCAGAGTGGTGCAATGGAAGCGTGATGGAAGCACAGCCTCATGGATTTTGTAGTGGGGTTACCGTCAGTATTTCACCCCTAGACTGATGGACAGACAAAGAGAACAATCCAGATACTAGAAGATATGTTACAGACTTATGTGTTGGATTTCGGTGGAAACTAGATTCAGTATTTGCTATGAGAAGAATTCACCTATAACAATAACTATCAGGCCAATATTAGGATGGCGCCATATGAAACATTGTATAGTCAAAGGTATCGATCTCCACTATATTAGGATGAAGTCAGCAAACGACAAATTCTGGGGCCTCAAATTATTCAGCAGACTTCTAGAAAGATCATACTTATTTGGGAAAGAATTTAAATGGTACATAATCAACAAAAGAATTATGTCAAGGGAAAGAATTTAAATGGTACATAATCAACAAAAGAATTATGTCAATACTTGCTTATGAGAATTGGGGTTTGACGTGTGGGATAAAATATTCTTGAGAATTGCATATTAAGGAAAATTCTGTTGGTATAAGTGCTAGTTAGCAAATTTCGAGGATGAAATTTTAATAAGAAATGGACAATGTAACAACCCCAAAAATAATATGCATGGAAGTGTAAAAAAATATTATTATTAATTATTAATTAATTAATTAATTAAGTATTATTAAATTTAACTAATTAAATAAATAATATAATAAGATATATATATATATATATATATATATATATATATATGAAATCAAGTTCCTGAACTTAATTGCAATTGCAAACAGAGAGCTCCCCTAATTCACGCCTCTCTCTCTCTCTCTCTCTGTCTCTCTCTCTCTCTCCTCACTCCCACTTTCTCTCTCCTTGATTTCCTCGGCCAAACGTGCGCCGATCGAAGAACAGAAAATACCCTGGTGTTCTAAATTCTACCACCAATAAGTTAACCAGAGTGGATTTGTAGTAGGGTCATTGTAGGCACCACTTCAGGGATAAGGTAACTCTCTCTCTCTCTCTCTCCCCCCCCCCTAAATTTCTCTTCAGATCTTCTGCTAAATTGACGATCAGACGCAATATCAGGGTCCCATCTTCCATCCTCGTTTTTTTAATCGGAGTGGATTTTTTATTTGGGCTTCCTAGGCACCACTCCTGGGATAAGGTGAGGAGTACAAATTATGTCTATTGCTTTAAAAAATTTAACCGATTAAATTTAAGTATATGATTTTGGGAATATTTTTGGATTTAAATTAAACTACAGGAATTTGATGAGATTGGGGTTTTGGGAATATTTCTAGAATTAAATTAACCTACGAGGATTGGATTAAATTAGATTTTTGGGGATATTTTGGAATTAGATTAAATTGAGGGGATTTGATCATATTAGTGTTTTTAAATATGTTGCAAAATAAATTTAAATATGGGAAGTGGATCATACCTGCATTTTTTTTTTTTTTTATAGAATTTAATCAGTTAACGAGAGTGTGTGAGCCTGGGGATGTTAGGATAGTAATTATTCCGAGGTTGACCTAATTAAACTAGGATATATGAATACAGGGATTTGTGCGAATGCCGCAGGTACTACTTTAGGATCCCTGCAGGCATTTCTCCATGAATCAGGTAAGGGGATAGATTATGTTAGATAGTTCATTGATTAATTTGTAGTATTTAATTACAAAAATGTATATATATATAATTTTTCAGAATATTCAGGCATATGAGAATTATGATTATGAGTTATTATATTTTTTGTAAATCGGGTATTTGAATTGAGTATACCCTAGAAGTTGATTTAATATTATTTTTTAGCTAAAATATATTTTCCCCGGGTAGTTTACGGTATTCTGAAATTATAATTTAAATCGTGTAGCATAAGAATAATATGTTTTATTGCATAATTGAATCAGAATATTTTTATGGTATTATATAGTGAAATGGTACTGATTTTATGGAAATGTGATTTATATAGACATGACATTTTTATAATGAGAAATGAAAAGATAGTTTTTATACTGAAATTACATGTGAAATTGTGATTTTATACAGGAATGTGATTTTATACTGAGTATGGATTTTATATTGAATTATAAAGATATATATATATATATATATATATATATATATATATATGGAGTTGTGATTTTATACTGAGTTATGTTTGTATACAGAGAATGTGGTTATGCCAAATTGTGAAAATGAGAACATGTTACTATTTTATTTATAAACAACATTATATGGTATTATACAATGAAAGTTGTGATATTATACTGGTTTCTTGATTGGTTGGGAATACTGTGGTATTTGTGTTATGAAGTTTGTACTGATGTCGGTGGGAGAGGTATGCTTAGTACGGAAGTTATGTTATGAAGTTTGTACTGATGCCGGTGGAGGAGGTATGCTCAATATGGAAATTGTGTTATGAAATTTGTACTAATACCGGTGGGGGAGGTATGCTCAATACAGAAATTATGTTATGAAGTTTGTACTGATGCCAGTGGGGGAGGTATGCTCAGTACAAAAATTAGGTTATGAAGTTTGTACTGATGCCGGTGGAGGAGGTATGCTCAGTACGGAAATTGTGTTATGAAATTTGTACTAATGTCGGTGGGAGAGGTATGCTCAATACATAAATTATGTTATGAAGTTTGTACTGATGTCGGTGGGGGAGGTATGCTTAGTACAGAAATTATGTTATGACGTTTGTACTGATGTCGGTGGGGAAGGTATGCTCAGTATGGAAAGTCCAATGTGAAAATGCATACACGTAGGTTTACAAAAATAGAATTATTTATTTAGCTAAAAGTATGCTTGAGAAAAAATGCGTATTTTAAGTTGTATAGGTGTGAGTTAAGATATATATATATACATATGTCTTTTTCAGTTAAAGTTAAATTAATGGCTATGTTTTACTTAAGTAAGAACTCATCTACCACATGCTGATAATAATCTATTCCTTCTTACTAAGAGTGTCTCACCCCATTAATATTTTAATATTTTAGTAAATACAAAAATTTAAGCTCAAGAGGTTTCGTGGCGAGTCTAGATACTGTTTGGTTTTGAAGTAAGTATTGGTGAGATGCATGCACATAGTTATGTTTTGGTTTACTATGGGTTGTATAAGATTTTGAGGAATGTTAGCTTTGGTGTATTCCCAAGAGGCCGGGGGGGGGGGGTTGAATTGGGTATTTTAACATTCCTCTTAGGTTTGGTCCAAATTCCACAACCAGTATTACACAAACCTAGGGTCTTTCTATATATCCACAAACCCAATCAATCTCAATGGTAAAACATAAACATTCAAGTGCTGGAATTTAAAATGTGGAAATTAAAAGCAGGCACAAGAAATGTTATTGGGGTTTAGCTAATACTGCTTACGTCCCCGCCTTGGCTCACAAGTACAAGGATTCCACTATGGCTCACTTAACGGGTGGAGCGGCACCTAAACAAACATGTCAATTCACAGGGCTGACCTCAACCTACACAATCTTTTTAGGCTGGATTAACTCCCCCTCAAGCCACGCCTGGAATACAATAGTATTTCTTAATAATAAACTGGGTACAATGATTATGCTTCTCAATCAAGCAGATATGTACCAAATGTAATCAATCAACCACACATCAACAGTATAGGAAATCGTAAACTCTGTGATGTAATTTTTGTGCAAGCAACACTCAGCAAAGTATAATCACAAATATGCTCAAGAGTGTATAAACAAGCTATTTATTTGACACAAGACATTCAAATCTCAATAATAAATTAGGGTTTCAAAGATGCTACAACAATATTTAAATCAACTCAAAAATACTTTCCTCAATGAAATAGGCTCAAGAGTTGTTTAAAAAATAATATAGCTTGTAAAATCCTTTGCACACAAAAATTATAACTATAGGAATCTTGCAATGACAATGCAAAGATCCTCAAGCTAATGAGTTTTTCCTAACACTAGATTTATCAACTTAAATCAGTGGGATAACTCTTTGCTTAACTCTCAAAAATCAACAACAAACAAGCACAATATTGAGAGTATTAAGTAAGCTACAATAAATCAATAGCACAATAGAAACTCTCACAATGCTAGGATTAATCAAATGAATGAGTGTTGGAGAGTATTTGAGGAAGTATAGGCAAGATAAGTTTTCTGAGTTTGAGAGGATTTTTTACTAATGATTTTTGCTAATTGGATGCTATTTTGCACAAATGAGACCCTATATATAGAAGATGGCCAAATTATAACCGTTGGGGACATAGGGGTCTTTATTAAAATCGCTTTAAAACAAATCAAGAAAATTAATCCCGTTAAAAAAATTTTAACCTCAATAAAAAATAAGTAACCCGAGAGCTTTCGGGTGGCTGAACCAACATTCAGTCACCCGAATAGGCTCAGTCCAAAAAGGTAACTTTTGAACGTTCGGGTGCCCGAGTCTAGGCTTGGTTAGCTGAACCAAGGCGAAAATCATTTTGTCCGCATTTTGGTCATTTGGTCTATGATTCAGTTAACCGAACTCATGCGTTTGGTCACCCGAGGCCCAATTTGAACGTGGTCATTCAGTTGACTAAGTTGGTGGAAAAGTTAGTTTTGGGGGTTTGGTCGCCCGAGGGAGGTGCAATTATATTTGGTTCAGTCACTTGTAACCAAGTCAACCTGTTGACTTCTCAGCCTTTCAGGAGCCTAAGGTGTTTTGGACACTAGGGGTTCGGTCACCCGACCTCTCACAATTTTGCCTATTTTAGTCCAATTCATCTCATTTCAATCCCCTAATAGTGCAAATGATTATGGGGACTATTTGTGCATATGTGTAGGGACCTCAGGTCTTTCTAAGGCCATTTTGAGATAGTCCCAAAAATACGGCGTCGATCGAATGCCCTAATGACATTCGGTTCCCTGTGGTCAATCTACAGTCGTGTTGAGCTTTCAATTACCTACATGTATGACATGTAGAGATTATTATAGATTGATATAAATTATTACAGAACCAGATATAATAAATGCATTTAAAAATGAAGCATAAGCAGGTCTTCTTCTTTTGCCCTTCATTTTCCCATTGAATATGCCAGGAGTATGATCTTTAAGTCTTTTAGGTTTCCATCAATCATTTCTCATGCATGTACACTGAATTAATGACCTATTCAAGTACTAGGCACACACATTAGTAATATGCAGTTTGTCATAATCAAAACCACGGATTGAACTCAAAAAGTCAACGAGGAGATATGTATGTAATTATGGTAATTTTAGAACTCCAGTATTGTATCTAGGATATTATGCGTATGATTCCGCTACATGGTAAATATATGTGATGAACAGGTCAGCCCGGTACCCACTTAGGGTTTGGGATATTATAGCATGGTATCAGAGTTTAATATGTAGAATATATATATATATATATATATAGAAGAATTTTTGGGTCATTACATATATAGGGATTATTTCATTATTTAAAATTATATTGTGAGATTTCTAAAATTATTAAGAATTTTTTCACAAAGAAAAATTTATAAATAAATTTTTTTTAGTATTTTTTTAAATCAATTTTAAGGGACAAAATTAACAAAGCTTAAAGAAAATTAAAATGAAGAGAAAAAACTCAATGAGATATTGCGTAAAGAAATTTTTTTATTTTTTGCCATTTGACATTTTTGAATGGGAAAAAAAGTGATTTTTAATTTTATTTATTTTTTGGCAAGTTATTGTTAAAATAATATTTTTGAAAGCAAACATGAATTTAGTTTCAATTAGCATAAGGAAATTATTTAGCTTCTCGAATTCGGGATCTAGGTTGCGTCTCGACCAACTCATAGAGGTAGACCTTACACTCGAATGTGGGGTCCACCCCTATGTGTGGATGGGACACAACGAAAATATTTTATTCAAAAAGTCTTACATAAGCTTGAGGATAATAACACTAAATTAGGTCTTTAATTATTTTCCATCTTAATTTCTCAAACAAGGAAAAGATGGAAAAATGTGCAACTTATCCCATAATTAGTGAAGATGGTGATGGGTGGAGAGGTACCCTCAGTCACTGGATGTGACTGAAACTCAGTGAGGATAAATACCAAACAAGTATATTTCAATCTGGAAAATAATACGGAGGAATTCAAAAACAAAATCTCTCGCTCACTCACTGGCTTTCCACTCTCAACACACCACACTATCACAACACATACACACACCTATTTATAGTAAAACATACAACAATATAATCAACAATGGTGGGAATTAGATTTCAACAATTGTGGCTAGTTTGGAAAGGTTGGTGGCCAAATCTTGCTTAACTTCAATGGAGGTGAGCTGCCGGTTGATGAAGCTACTGCAGTCAAATTTTTGCTGTCACCGTCCCACTGTTCTCAAGTTTAATCTTCAACATCCCCCCTTAAAATTGACTCTCCTAACTTTGTCATTCCGAACATTGTCTTCAGTCTTGAAAAAATATCATGTCTGAGTGGTTTTTTGAAAATGTCAACAATATGATCATACGTTCTGTAAGATATCAATTCCACTTCTTTATTTTTGACATGCTCCCTGATAAAATGATACCGAGTATCAATATGTTTGCTTCTTTCATGGTAAAAAGGATTTTTCGCAAGTGCGATCGCTGATCGGTTGTCGATGTAGACTTCTTGGGGTTATCTTGAAGAAATCTCAGATACTTTAGTACATTCCTAATCCATATACCATGACAAACAGCTGAGCTGGTAGCAACATACTCAGCCTCACATGATGATAACGTTATAATGGATTGCTTCTTTCAAGACCATGTAAATGGTGTATCTCCCATAAAAAAAGTGAATCTCGTCGTATTTTTCTTTCATTAAGATCCCTTCCCCAATCGCTATCTGAATAGCCGAAAAGTTTGCAATCGCCTCTTGATGAATAAAACATACCATCGGTGATGGTACCTTTAACATATTGGAGTATCCTTTTTGCTGCATTCAGGTGGGACTGGTCAAGAGTCTCCATATACGTGCTGACAAGTCCAACTCCATAGAGTATATCTGGTCTGGTGCACGTCAAATACCTCAAGCTTCCAACCAGACTCTTAGAATATGTGGGGTCAACATCTCCTTACTCATTCTTTCTCAACTCCAATCCCATTTCAACTGGAGTTGTTACTCGGTTGCATTTGTCCATCCCAAACTTCTTCAATACTTCTTTTGCATAGTGGCTTTCGGAGATGAAAATTCTTTTCTCGCTTTGCACGACTTCTATGCCAAGGAAATGAGCCATATGGCCAATATCCGTTATTTCTAATTCTTTGACCATGCTCCTCTTGAAAGCAGCAAACATATCTAGATTGTTGCCGGTGAAGATCATATCATCAACATATAGGCAAGCTATCAGCATGCTTCCATTTGTCTCCATCTTTATGTATAGCGCATGCTCGTAGGGACACTTCTCAAATCCATTCTTCTGAAAGTAGTCATCAATCCTCATGTTCCACGCACGAGGTGCCTGCTGCTTTCTTCAACTTGTACACTCTATCTTCTTTGCCCTTCTTTACATATCTAGGTGGTTGATCGATATAAATCTCTTCTTCCAGAAAACCGTACAAAAATGCTGATTTCACATTCAGCTGGTAAATCTTCCATCCATTTTGTACTGAAAGTGAAATTAGTAATCTGATGGTTTCAAGCCTGGTAATCGAGGCAAAGATTTCTCCATAATCAATCCCTTCTTTTTGCTTGTAGCCTTTGGCGACAAGTCTTGCTTTGTACCCTTCTTTTTGGTCTTGTAGACCCATTTCACACCAATGGTTTTGCGGCCCTTCAGGAGATTTGTCAACTCCCAAGTCTTGTTCTTTTTGATGGATTGAATCTCCTCATGCATCGCTTTTCTCCATTTGTCTTCTTTGTTGGCTTCCTCAAAGCAAATTGGGTCGCTGGTCAACAAGACAGTATAGAGTAACATACTCTTCTATTGGTTCTGTAGTTTCATACAGGTCGGCTAGATTTCGAGCTCCTCTAGGTCTCATGTCTGAGATTTCATGCTCTATTAGTGATGGAGCTTCATTCCTTTGTGGTGAACCATGTGGAGGTGTCTGCAGCTTAGAAATTTGTGGCTCGGTAGCCACTTCTCTTGTCTGTGTAGGTTATTCTCCTTCAAGTGTCAATTCCGCATCTTTAGAACATTCAGCCTTATCCCATTTCCAGGATTCATTTTCTTCAAGGATGACATCCCGACTGTGAAAGACTTTCTTGTTGATGGGATTGTAGATTCGATATCCCATGGTGTTGTCACCGTATCCAACAAGGATACACTTCTCTCCTTTATCTTCCAGCTTTGTCCTTCTTACTTCTGGGATCTTGGCATAGGCTATGGAGCCAAACACCCTAAGATGACTCACACTGGGCTTGTGAGTACTCCAGGCTTCATATGGTGTCTTTGTATCAAGATTCTTCATTGGACACCTATTGAGCAGATAGACTGCACATAACACTGCTTCTGCCCAAAAACTCTTGGGCACATTTTTATCCTTTAACATGCTTCTAGCCATGTTAAGGATTGAGCAGTTCTTTCTTTCGGCTACACCATTCAACTGGGGAGTGTATGATGGTGTGAACTGTTTCTGAATCCCTTGTTGTCTAAGGAATTCCAGGAAAGCTTTGTCTTTGTACTCTCCTCCTTGATCTGACAAGAGTGACTTGGTGCGGAAGCCACTCTGTTTCTCCACAAGAGTTTTGAACTCTTTGAACTTGTCGAACACCTCTGACTTCCTTTTCAGGAAGTAGATCCAGATCTTCCTGGTGTAGTCATCGATGAAGTTGAGGAAGTATCGATTATGTCCATTTGAAATGGTCTTAGTGGACCACACACATCTGTGTGTATTAGCTGGAGCGGCATGGTTGATATCCAGTCGGTTTGCTTTCCAAAGCTATTTCTGTGTTGCTTACTTAAAATACAGTTTTCACATATCACATTTGGATGATGGATATTGGGTAAGCCCTTTACCATCTTCTTGCTTCCCAATTGTTTCAAACTTTCAAAGTTTAGATGCCTATACCTTAGATGCCATAGCCAGTCTTTCTCTTTGATGATAGTGCTCAAACACCTTGACGTATCATGTTAAATGGCAAGCGGAAACATTCGATTCTTTGCCATTTGAACTCGAGTAACAAGCTTTCCTCGAGTATTTATTATCACCATCTGCTTATCACTGAGGCTAATTCGATAGCCTCTCTACATGAGCTGTCCAAGACTAAGTATATTAGTCTTCATGGCTGGCACATAGTAGACGTTGGAGATGTAAGCATGATTTCCGGACTTTTGTTTGATCAAAACATCTCCTCTCCCTCGGATTGGGATTTTAAAATTATGGCTGAAAGAGATCTCCTCCTGAACTTTCTCATCAAGTTCAAAGAATTGGTTCTTTCTACCAGTCATATGGTTGCTGGCTCCAGAATCAAGGTACCAAACACACTCTGGTCCTAAGGAGTTGCATTGTGTGCCATCAGCATCAACGACACTCCATCTGCATGATCAGTTTCGGCAAGGTTGGCCTCCTCGCTAACCTTTTCTTGTTGTCGCCCCCAACACTCATTGCTATAGTGTCCATACTTATGACAATTGTAGCATTGAATGTTTCTTTTTTCTACATTCAAGCGGTTATTGTATCCTCCTCTTCTTCATTGTCCTCTGCCTCGTAGGACATAGTTCTGTTGATTTCGTCCTCCTCTAGTGGGACCTCTTCTTCCGCTGCCACCTTCTTTGGAGTTAAAACTTCTAGAATTTCTTCCACAAGATCCTTGGTCTCGTCCTCTTCCTTGCTGTGACGTCCCCCCTTTGTCGTATCCTTCTGCAGTGAGGGACAACTTCGTTTGGAGGGCTTGCTCCAGTGTTTTATCATCACTTCTTCTATTGACTTTCTGCTCATGGGCTTGGAGTGAGCCCACAAGTTCTTTTACAAACATTGTTTCTAAGTCTTTTGTTTCTTCTTGGGTCACAGCTATATAATCATATTTTGGATCTAAAGATTACAAAATTTTCTCACAAATTCTCTTGTCATTGAGAGTCTCTCCATTTCTTCTCATTTGATTTGATACTACCATTACTTGTGTATAGTAGTCTGCAATGGATTCAGTAGACTTCATTTTGAGAGATTCAAACTCACCTCGCAATGTCTGAAGACGAATCTTTTTCACTTTATCTGCACCTTTGTGTGTTCGATGGAGAGAGTCCCAGACTTCTTTGGATGTCTTCGCGGAGGTGTTGATTTCGAACGTGGCCTCATCAAGGCCTTGGTAGATTATGGATTTTGCCTTACAATCTTTCTTTCGATAGGCTCGCAAGGTCGTTCTTTGAGCATCCGACATATCTGCTTCGGCTTCTTTTGATGGGCTTTCTCTGTACCCATCTTCAACGATGTCCATGACATCCTGAGCACCTGGAAGGGCTCTCATTTGAATCGACCAGTTGTCATAATTCTCCCGGGTCAATTTTGGAATGACCAATTGGATAGTATCGTTAGCCATCGAATTTAATATATAAAAAATAGATAAATGGGGATTGATTTTAGAAAATCTGAAGCCACCAATGTGTTCCAAAGGTCGAAAAACCTTAGGAACTGGTTTTGGCTTGCAAAGAATCAGTCTAAAAATCACTAAACCGGCTATAGGAAATTCTGGTGAATTTTTGAACTAACCGGTTTAACTTAACGGCCGTTTAACGGCGTTAATTTTCCAGTTACGCCACGTGGCGTTCTCTGCGCGCGTTGAGTGTCCGCGTCTGGGAGGCGGGTCGAATGCAGGTCAACGTACGGGTATGGATCCGGGTTGCTGGTCGTGGATCCGGCTCGCGGGTCGCCAATCTGGCAAAGAAGACGCGTGCAGGCACGTGAGACGCGTGTCGCCGTCTGCCGGAGTCTTAGTCGGCACGTGCGGCGCCTGGGAGGAGCGCCGTCTTCATGGGAGGCGCGCGGGAGCACGTGAAGAGTCCTCCGGTGTCCGTTTGAGGCGTGGTTTTCACCTTTGGAATCGTCTTGAATCGAATTTCAAAATGATAGGCTCAATTTGGAATTTTGAGCAACTTCAAAATTGGGAGAAAATTGGATTTTTTCTTTGTTTGCCTTTGTTTGGCGTATTTCAGCGTTCCTGGATGCTCTGATACCACTGATGGGTGGAGAGGTACACTCAGTCACTGGATGTGACTGAAACTCAGTGAGGATAAATACCAAACAAGTATATTTCAATCTGGAAAATAATACAGAGGAATTCAAAAACAAAATCTCTCGCTCACTCACTGGCTTTCCACTCTCAACACACCACACTATCACAACACATACACACACCTATTTATAGTAAAACATACAACAATATAATCAACAATGGTGGGAATTAGATTTCAACAATTGTGGCTAGTTTGGTAAGGTTGGTGGCCAAATCTTGCTTAACTTCAATGGAGGTGGGCTTCCGGTTGATGAAGCTGCTGCAGTCAAATTTTTGTTGCTACCGTCCCACTGTTCTCAAGTTTAATCTTCAACAGATGGCACCAAGGAGATTTAGGGTAAGGGCAGGGATGATCTCAATCAGTTTAGAATTAATCGGGACACTCAATTAGACCTAATTAAAGTAAAAAAAAAGACACATAAATTAGGTCTTTACTTAGGTTCAAGGGTTTCAAGTTGACCCTAATTAAACAAACATTGGTGCTAAAAAGAAGCATGCAAGTATGGATTTTCCATCATCGACATATTTAAAATGATGTGAATTTAGAAAGAATTCGATCCGTATTTGATATTTTATGTTTGAAACTTGGACGAGTGGAATGGATTATGGGATAAGAGATAAGTTACCTTAATTTGTTATTCATTTGCAGTGAACCAAACAAAATTCTTTTTGTAGATTGGACATATAAAATGCAATATTAATTGATACTCATAATTACAGATGCATTTTATTCTTTGATGAATGGAGTAAAAATTTCCCTACACCTACTGTTTGGTGCTCATTAATTAGTACTATTTTTTTTCTTTCCGTTTTAGACTTAATTCCTCCCTATATTACCAATTCACACACTAGAACAAATCTGCAACACTTATCAAGAAATAAACCCACATAACAAACGACACACTTCTTTTACATAGATATTTGAATACAAAAGTTTATGTCAATTTAACAATGACCGGTCAACCAAACCACTCAAGATCGATACGTATACGATCGATCCATGCATTAACAAAAACTTATTATCAAATTACGCATATTTATTTCATGAACTTCCACACACACACACACACACACACACACATATATATATATATATATATATATGAACAGTGACAAGGTACAGAAAGTGCAATCAGGGAGGGTTCCAATCATCATAAAACTAACCACAAAATTATGCATCTTGCATGGTTCCTCCAAAGATGGGGAATAGGCAATAACATTACTCGGTATTCACAAGCACACACTTGGATTGAAATAACTTAAACAGGGAAGATGGTGGTTCAGCCCATCCCAATATAGCCGGATGTTGCCAGCCACCACCCGACGAGGCAGCCGCTGCAACTGCCGCCCCTCTACTCGCATCCTCACCCTCTTCATCACTTCCACTTCCAAATAACTGCGTTTCTTCCCCTGATTCCAGCAATGGCTCCTGCGGCAACGCCAGCGGAGACAGCAGAGGAATTGCACAGGGCGACATCTCTGCAGGCGAGGCAGCAGCAAAATCCCGACCGGAAACGATCTGATGGAGGCAAAGACTGGGCGGGGCATGTTCTTGCAGCCTGGTGGGAGGTTTCAACCTTTTACTCTTCTCCATTGTTGGAAATACAAAACTAGAGAGAAGCTTTAAAGGGGGTGCACGGATGTATATATAGATGAAGCTGAGCGAGTGAGGTGAGGATTGGGAGAAAAAGAAGAACAGAGAAAAGAGGAGAGTGCGGTGATAAGGCCTTTGTCTTGGGGTGCGGAAAGCGTGGATCGCTTACTTGGGCGGGACAGGTTTAGAATGGGGGTAACCGGTAATTACCCTACTAATAATTTAACATTAGCTTCTTCTTCTCTCCTGCAGTTTTAAGTGGGCATTAGGATTGGTCTCATCTCAGGGTGGTGCCAAATGCCGGCAACCAATATTAACTAATTTAATATCATAATATACATTATAATGTATAAAATTTTATATAGACACACACACACTAAACGGTTATATCAATTATCCATGCATATTAATCCCTAAAACCGAATCGAAAACTAAAATTTGAAATTCAATGAAAATAAAAATTGTACTGAACCAAATAAATTTTTAACCAAATAGAACCAATCAAATTTATTTGATTAATTCAATTAATTTGATTTTGATTGAATTATGCTCACTCCAATCATACCCCTTGAACCACTAACAAAGTGAAGTTTCAATTCATTAGAAGTGCAAAATTGAAACATAATCGTTCAAACGATTTATCGATCGAATTATTGGATCCAATTTTAAAAATTTTGAAGTCACTACAAAATAGAATTCTTTTTATCTTATGAAACATAAATTGTTTAAGTTCAAACTTCAATAAGTCATATAAATTTATAAATTATAAATTAGCATCCAAAATAAACTTAAAAACATCCACTTGTGAATTAAACATAAATAAAATCTATAATCAATGTTTGAAAATAACATAAAAGTAACCAATCCATGTTCTAAATTGTTAAAAAGATTTCTTTATATAATTATATGTTATATATATTTCTATATATAATATATCAATTTGGTGTGGTTACCCGTGGTTATTGAATGGGCCAAACTAAAAATCAAATCGTTAACAAAAATATTCGAAACTCTAAACCAAAATCAAATAAAAAAAAATTGATTAACTAAATTTTCAGCCTGATTTAGTTCAATTTTGCATTTTAGTTTGACTCTCTTGGCCACTCAGATAAGAAGAATAATATAAAAGAATTACTTACAATATATGCATACTTAAATTCATGCCCTAACCCTTAAATCATAAACTTTCATAAAAAAAAAATCCAACACTTCGTAATTCAATTGATTGAAATAATGGTGGCAAAATATGATCTCCAATACTACTTCCATTTTGCTAACAATTTATTATTTCAAATATAAAACAACACTTTGTTTACCATACTATATTTAGGATTTGTTTATGTCCAACCCACACAAAAATGTAGGAATAAGATGTGGAAAATGCTGTAGTACTGAAAATGCTTCAAGACACGTTATAATGTCATTTTCCTTAAAACGTTATTTGCCTCCACTAGATTGGTGTGTATTGAATCAGCAAATATGTTTTTAGGATACAATGAAACCCAGATTATGATATGATATTAGTTTACGTTATACACAAACAAAAACTGATCACAAACACTCTTAGAATAATCTGAACAAATTTTCTGAAATTCTATTTTAACAAATAATAGAATCCAGAATTGAAAAAGATATAATTTGAGGAAGCTTTATGTAAGGAAAATTAGGAGAGAATGATGAATTTTCTTGTGTATTTCATGCAGTTAACTCTGTCTTTATATAGACAAAATTATGTCTTTTCTGAAAGGTTGCATCTGTTCCAAAAGGTTGCAGATTCAACTTGGTCGCACCCAATGTTGACCTGGTCGAGACTCTCGGAATTTCATGTTCAGTCGATGGTACCGTCGACCAGGTCGCACCACTTAATCTTAAAAAATATAAAATTAATTTTTAACCATTCGATCATGATCAACGGTCCGATCTTGCAAAGTGCAAAGTGCTTGTATGCCAACTAAATGCGCCACTAGCGCCCTACAGCCAACGCCGCATGCGTGTGCGAATGGTGCGAAGCACACTCCTAGGATGCATTAGAGTACACACTAACACTTTCTCTTAACCAATTTTAAGAGACTATTCCACCTTGACATTTATTAATTACCTTTCCTTTTCCACTTTTTCCACTATGGGACAAACCCACATAACATTAAATGCTTTAAAAAATTATCAAAAGAAGACTTTGAAAAACCCCATAAAATCGTATATTTCAGAAAATATTTCAACACAAAATAGTAAGGGTGATTTGGGTTTCAAAATTAAGACTTTTATGAGAATGAGGTTTTCACAAAACTTGCTCATGGTAGATGGGTGAGGATGAGATGCTTATTGTAACGACCCTAAAATTCATACTATTTTTTTTTATCTATATGTAAGCTATATAACCATATTACTCTGAAACCCTTGATAACATCTACTATGACATCTCGATTCCCAAAGTAGGCAACGTGGAATCCTTGTTCATAAGATAACACACCTATGCAGCGGAAAACATAAAATCTTACAACCATAATTACAATACCAGAATCCAGTATTTCCCAAAACATTTATATACATATCTCTCCAGTATTGTCCACTAGATCATCTAGAATCTACTAATAAATACATCCCTAAAAAAAACATTTACCCTATAGGTAGGGCAATACAAAATATCTCCTCTATCTCCGAGTCTGATTTGCTCGTCTAGTTGAATCACCTGAAATATGTTAAATAACTGAGATGAGACAACTCTTAGAAAGACAAAATATGCTATTATCAGTGTGTGACAGCTTGACATGAATAATATACTGTTAATCAACTGAAATTGAGATAACATATAAACAAAATACAATATAACTCACACTTATGTGGCTTAAAATACAATTATTTCTAAACTTTCTATTTAATCAAACTTTTAATATCTATAGGTATATCTATTGTTTTTTGTAAAGTTGTATAATATAAATCACTGTGAAACTTTCCTAAATGGATATAAATCGTGATTTGACCCCTCATGATAAGATTGTGCGGTTCGTAGACAGGTCTTAACACTAGTTAGCCTATCACGATAAGTCAACTGAAAACCTTTGTCATCAGATCAGCCGCCTCAACCCAAACGATAGGGGAGTCTGCAAGCTCTCCCAAGGCATGATCAACTACTCATAAAATTCACACACTATCTAAGATATGTGATTGCACTCTGTACTAAATTAACTACGGTGTCGTGCTCTGTAATCTGATTTGATCGCAAAGGTCACCGTGTCTCTGGTGAGATTGTGAATGACGCACACAGTGGAGGGTGCGGCACCCAGGTCTGCAGCTGCTAGTTCCTTCTTTAGCTGCTCCGTGTATTGCCGAACGACGGAGGAGTTCTGGTCGTGGGTGGCGCGTTTGAGGTGAAGAGCGGCGACGGTGGCTCTGTCGTTCTGGGTGATGGTCTTTCCGGCGTACTCCGGCATGGCTCCCAGAGTTGTGTCGGTGATGGCGTTCCCCATCACTTTAGAGTATTCGGCGGCCATTCTATATTTCTATATGTGTGTGAGGAATTTGTTTTTGCTCCTAGTGGGAGGGGAGTGTAATGTGTATGTGCTAACGGAGGTGTGTGCTCGGAGCGATGCTTCGTACCCATATATATAGTGCTGGGATCCTCCGAGCAGTCTGAGGTGAGTTTATATTATATAAATAGTATTGTCATTATTTTATGTTTAAATATCTATTTATGCGTGGCATTGGTCAAATTATGCGGCCACGACATGACTACGCAAGATTATATTTTAATAATTATCTTTAGAAAGACCATTAATTAAAATTAATTAATATGAGTTGGTTTCTAGATTGCATGACCAGGCGTACGCTGCATGCTGCTTATTCGACATGAACAAATTTTTCTCTCTTTTTTTCTTTTTGAAAGATAATCTCTATGGTATGTTAATCAATTCACACTAAATTTTCAAGCTAATCATCTTTAAAAAATATTATTAGTAATACTAACGACCGACGAAGCAACCTAATAATTATTATTTATATACTTAAGTTGTTTTCAAGACCATGAATTCTACGAGAAAGATAAATTAGTTTTTAAAAATTTAACAAAAAAAGCTAAATACTAACTTTTAAAATTATAAAAGTTGTTCGCAAAACACATCGAACTAACTTTTACTTTTAAAAATGAGAATTTTTTTTTTTTTAAAGTTAATGTCATTATAAAATGAGAAATAAAGCAAGATACTTGGAAACTCCAAAAAAGAATACTGAAAAAGGCGAGGATAAAACAACCTCTCACATTAGAAAAAAAAAGTACAAAAGAACGCTTCACAATCTCAAAACCACCATCACCTTGCAAACAAACAAGCAAGACTTCCAAACAATTGAAATTAAGGCTACATTGTGTATTTTTGGGGATTAAAATAAGCACAGACAAAAGTTAAGAGAAAGCTGCGAAAGTCAAAAAAGAAGTTGGGAATAGACAGGAAGACTACATTGAACTTTTGTCGGCAAATTACAGAAATTGAGAACGTACTAAGTCCACAGATACAAACTCATCCTTAGATGGTTTGGACATCCGCGATAGAGGCTAGAAAGTGCACAAGTGGGGAGGAGTGAGTTAGTTATTCTATGTGGCAATAGGAAGGGTAGAGATTTAATTACTTTAAATTTGTCAAAGGAAATTGTTCAACCATGATGTACAAATTGATGGAAAAGAATTCATATAATTAACCCACCTACTAGGATTTAAAACTTGATTTGTTGGTTGTTGATAAATTTGTAGTCTATTTAAAATTTATTAGGCCTGCAAGACTGTACGTAATGAAAAACAATCCATCTTGCCCTCACAAGCATGGCATAATGGAAAGGCATCAGTACGTAAGAAGGAGTATCGGGGGTTCAATTCTTGGTAGATACATTCACGGAGCTAGCGGTAGCTGTGGATGGTGAGAATTTACTCTGTGAGCTAGCGGGAACCGTGGATGGAGAGAATTCACTCTTTGAGCCAGCGGAGACCGTGAATGGTGAGAGTTTTTTATGAGCCAGCAAGGACCGTTGATGGTAATGGATATGTGTCCCGGGGGTCGGGTTGGCCGAACGTCGAACTGATGCACAGAAACTGTATCCGCATTCTGGAATTTACCTGATCAATGAGACCTAGGGGAGGACGCTAATCTGTAGGTTTGGTGTCGCACTTAGGGGTCTGAAGGACTTGTTGGTGACTGGAGTTCCTATGTAATAAAAAAAAAAAAACCAATCCATCTTCAAGCTCTAGCTAGAATTTTCATATGAAATTTGGTTTAAGATTTTGGATACAATTTTTTCTATTTAGAATGTGCAAAATTCCTGTTTGGTTAAGTGTTTAATTTTTGGAAATTTATTTTTAGCATCTAAAAGCATCCTAATGATACAATGAAAAGATTTATGTGACATAATATACTTTTAATAATGATTATTATTTAATCTTGGTTAGTATTATTATTATAACAAATTAACATTGGATCAACCTGAACATAATTTCATAGTTTATTTTTGACAAATAATTTCAAAATTGATAGCCCAATGTAATTTTGAATGTATAAAAAATACGATGTAATTCTTTATTTTTATTTTCAAATATATATATATATATATATATATATATATATTTCTATCTTATAACTAAAAGGCCCTTATTTTGGGAAAATTATAAGGGGATGGCTTCATGTTTGTATGCTTATTTCTTAAATTATATTAACGAAAGTAAGATTAATTTATCACATATTTAACATTTAATATATATATATATATATATATATATATATATGGACACACATGTAGAGGGAGAAATTCCTATTTAATTTCTCCTTAGTGTATGCTCTAGCCATTAGCATTTAGGTCGACATTTTTAAGTTGAAAGATTTTATATTGTCAAGCATTTATATAGAGAATGAGATTGAGAAGCATTAAATAGTGAAATTAAATATCGCAATTTTTAGGCATCTGGTGCATTAAAGGACATTATTTTTCAAATTTAAAAAACAATTTGTGAAGGATCAAATCGAGATTGCCAGTTAATTTCCATGCATAATTTCCTACCATACCTAACGGCTTGCTTTAGGAGAAATTATTAAATATACTGAATGTCACGTACAAAATTTTCTTTTTGATTACATAAGAACTCCAACCACCAACAAGCCCTTTGGACCACTTGGTGTGACCCCAAACCTACGGATCAGCGTCCCCCTTAGGTCTCTCTGATCAAGTAAAGTCCTAAAAAAAATAAATATTTTTTTAAAAAAAAATGTACTTATTTTAAGTGTTTGTGTCAATAAGTAGCACTCAGTGTACACATAAATAAATAAATAAAATTTTAAATTAATTTTTTTAAAAATAAAATACTTTTTACAAAGTCATCTAAAAATAATTATAATAAATAATTTCATACTACTTTTAAATAAATATTATTATAAATAAGTAATTTTTTTATTAAAAAAAATACTTTTCTATAATTGGTTTCAACAATCCCATGGTAGATACATCCAATTCACCAAATAGGCATTATTATTACCTACTTGCTCTTGATGCACCATTCCCTCATATATATAATCTTCTCATTTTATTGCAAATAGCAATTCCAACATTACACATTTGGAGCTCTCCTCTCTCTCTCTCTCTCTCTCTCTCTCTCTCTCTCTCATATTTTAAATTTTAATCATTTTATTGTTTTTAATTTAATTAATCTTGAGCACGTACACCTTATAATGGAAATGGAAAGAAAATACACCATTAATTCCTAGTTATAATCTAGTCTTTTACATACACATGACAAATTTTATTTGTCTTTATCAGCATCATTTTAATTAATTTATTGAAATAGACTTGAAAAAAAACCTACTCATCAAGTTACAATAGACTTGAAAAAAAAAAAAACTATAGAAATTTATAAGTATTTAATAAAAAAAATAATGACATATAATGTTTTCTATTTTTCTCTTATTTTATTGTAAATCAGTTTGAATTGAGAATTTTACTTGAAAAAGAAAAGAAAAGAAAGTAAGAAAGAAATTTATTTTCTCTTATATTTTGTCTCTATATCAAATACCAGTAAAAATGAAAAATTATTATAATATGATTAAAAATTAAGAAAAACTAAATATTAAGAATGTGTAAAATAAAAATTTTATTAATTAATTTTGTATATCTTTTATTTCCTTTCTCACTTTCCTCGATGACCAAATATGAAAAAGTGAAATCTTCAATATTTTCTTTTCCTTTGTTTATTGTGCGTTTGGTAGCGTGAATTTTGGATTTGAATTTAAATAGATTTAGACAAATTTCAATACAATTTAGCATTATATCTTATCCAAATTCAATGTGAATCTAAATCCAAAGACCTCTCTAAAGTTGGGGTTACTATTTTTCCAATTCCAAACAGGCTAATAAAGATTTCAAGAGAAAATGTGAAATGTAGGAATTATTGGATGAAAGAAAATTTTTAATTCTAATGGGTGACACGACGTCTTGGAGGGCCACCTACAGCAGGAAGGGGTAAATCTCTAAATTGCCTTGGCTAAATGGTGGACTCAAAATCAATGAAAAGGAGGGCATACATATGGATGAGAAATGAGTCAATACATAGTCAATGGAATTGCCACTAATCTATTTTTACTTTCGGTGAGATTAGAGCACTTATTTAATATGTTACCGGTTCATTGGTCTCTAAATTACACTTAAGTCCAAGAAAACTAATAGTCAATTATTTACATTACAAGATAGTATTTGTGAGTACATTTATGAAAAAGGAAGGAACTAGCACGTCTTCACACCTGCCCAATGGACGATGTCTAATTAGTTTAAGATTACCTAGAAAAATCAATCGACCAAAACTAAATTCTTCCATTTTATTCAATTACCAAATATTTAAATATTGGGTAACCTTGCAAAAGATGAAAACTAACCTTACCATAGGTTCCTCAAAGGCTAGCAAATAAATACAACCCTTAGCAATTCTATCGAGGACTAATTGTTTATTGTGTTTTATCTACTTTAAATGTCTAATTTACTTACCTACCTTATCGTGAGAGACCTTGTGAAAAAAAAAAAAAAAATTCCTCTCACTTCCAGTTTCTTTAAAGCATGTGAATACATAATCTTCAAGACCAAAGAAAAATTCATTGGGAATAGGTTATTCATGTCAAGACTATAAAGGAAATTGTGTAATTTTACAGCAAACTATCAACGGTTTTTATATACCCTTCAACGATTTCAACAAACTGTCAACGATGACACCTATTGCTGAATTACTGAGAATTCTAACAGTTGAAGATTTGCTAATATCCAATAGTTTGCGATAATCTGGGATTCTTTAGTTGTACTAGTTGAATATTTGTTTGTATTTGATAATCTAGGATCTTTTTGATTTAGTATTTAAATACTTTTGAATTTGTAACAACTATACCTTGTGCAAGTCCTATATATAGGACATGTTTACATCAATGGAAATGTCTTGCATTTTCTATATGGTATCAGAGCATTTTCTCTAACGAGCTTTCTTTTTTCCCTTAATGGTCGTTTCCTATAATTCTGTTATTGTCAACACTCTCAAGCTTCCTAGCAGTTGCAACTCTCCTCTTATTGCTATTAATGTCGGCTCCTAATTTCCTTTGAAGCTGACCCTTTCCAACTTTCCCTTCTTGATGCATCCAACTAACGTCATTGCTTATTGGCTATGACTTCCAAGCCTATCTTGACAGTATCACTCTATGTCCATCACGAACCCTTTCTACCAGCACCTCCTCTGTTAGTTCATCTTCTGTGGGTGTCTCCAATCCGAATTTTGGGCATTGGCTCTAGCAAGATAAGTTGATCTTTCATGTCATCCTTGCATCTATCTTCAAACCGGTTATGCTGCTTCAACCACTACTCATGATGCTTTATCCAAGTTGCAACGATTGTATGTCAATCGTTCACACACTCGTGTTATGCAAATTAAGGAGGAGTTGACTCTTATTCATCGAGAGTCCTGCTTGGTCCCGGAGTATCTCCATGCCACTAAGGTCTTAGTTGATGAACTTGCTGTGATTGACTCGTCCATTTCAGTGCACGACATTACTTTGTATATCCTCAATGGTCTTCGTCCTAAATTCCGTGAGATTAATTGTTGCGCCTATGCAGGCATGTGAGACTTCTCTTACGTTTGAGGAGCTTCATGACATGCTGGTTAGCCACAAAAGTTACTTGCAACGTGTTGATGCTTCCAATTCCATCCTGGTTGCCACTGCGAACACCACTCAACACCACACTACCGCTTCCACATTCAACCGCAACCAACATTCTAGCCCTAGTTCTATGGTCAGCGTCTCTCCAATTCTGGTCGCAAAAAAACACAAGGAGTGGGCTGGTAAGCCCCAGATTATTTGTCAGCTGTGTGACGAAGTGGGCCACTCGACCAAGACTTGCTACTCGGCTTCGATAAGGAGTGAAGTCTGTAGAATGTGCCGCTGCCAACACGTCCACCTACAAAATTGGGCTTGTGGATTTCGCTATTTCTCACAACATCACCTCTCATCTTGCCAATTTCTCTGTTCACTCAGAGTATGATGGCACGGATGAGGTCGTCGTTGGTGATGGCTCAGGTTTGCGAGTCACATACGTTGGCTCTATGTTTTTTCCCTCTTCCTCGAAGCCTTTTAAATTGAGTAATACCCTTTGCATTCCTAATATTCACAGGAACTTAATCCTCATTCATAATTTCACTCATAGCAATAATGTCTAGCTTGAGAGTTTCACCCATTTTATTTTCTCGTAAAGGATCGGAGCACGAGGGCAACTCTTCTTTACATTTAATGTTAGGATAGTGTCTATCCAATGCCGAATGTTGATGAATGTCTCAAATAGTCACCGACTTCACAACAGGGTTGAACGTCTCCTTATAATCAAAACTAGGTCATTAATGAAAACTTTTGGTCACTAATCGTGCTTAATAACGATAAATACTACCATCAGGATTTCGTTTGATACGAAAAACGCATTTTTAGTCAACCAGTTTGATTGTAGAGCGTAGTGGAACTAGCTCCCATGTACCATGTTTAACCAATGTAGTAAACTCTTCAGACATAGCATGCCCCACTTGGGATCTTTCAAGGCCTAAGACACACATATGGGCTTAACAGGTTAAGGAAGAGGGTGTCTAGTGGCATGGTAAAGATGTTTGGGTCTATGAATATTATTTATAGATTGAGTAGTCATACCATGAGTATGGTTGGACCATGCTGGAGATGCAAGTATAGTGCATGAAGGGATTACCTCTGGCGAGGAATGTGTAGATGAGGGTGATGAAGACTGGGAAAGTCAAGTCAAAGCTGCAGGAGTGCTCTCCGTCATGGTGGTAGGAGAGAAGGGTATCCATCTAATGGAAGGCATCGTTGGTATGACAAGATCCTTTGTGTTAGCACCTGAAACTAATGGAGAAGTCACAATGACATAGGTTGAAGAAGAAAAGGGAAATATACATTCATAAAAAACCATATTCCTAGACATGTAAATGCGAGAGGCAACAAGGTCCATACACCTATAGGAAAACTTGAGTAACCGATAAAGAGACAAGACGTAGATTTTGGTTGAAGTTTACTGAAAAAGAGGGGCATATAAAGGAAATTGTATAGTTTTCCAGAAAACCCTCAACAATTTTTATATACCCTTCGATGGTTTCAACAAACCGTCGATGATTACGCCTGTTGTTGAATTGTTGAGAATCCTAGCAGTTAAAGATGTGCTAATATCTGATAGTCTACGGCGATCTAAGATTCTTCAGTTGTATTATTTGAATATTTGTTTGTATTTGATAGTCTAGGATCTTTTTTATTTGGTATTTAAATACTTTTGAATTTGTAACAACTATACCTTATACAAGTCCTATATGTAGGACATCTTTACATCAATGAAAGTGTTTTACATTTTCTATAAAGACAACACACAAACACATGTAAAGATAGAAGAGACAACAGGTAAACAAGTTAAGCAACCAAAAATGTAAACAAATTGCAAAAAATAAAACATATAAACATTCATACAAATATGCACATAAGACATGCACAAGAGGTGTGCACTGAAATTAAAGAGTCAAATAGAATTACCATCAAGAAAACTTAAAATGATTCTGTTAGATTCTCCACCCCTCAAGAGATGATTGAGAATAACGTAACCCCATTTTATTAAGTGTCCCTTATAGGGGTGCACACACACACACAATGACACAAACACATACATGTAAAAAGGAATAGATCATGCAGTCAAGCATCAAGTAAAATCATTCACTTAAATGTTATCCTAAAATAAAAACATGCCAAAAAGTTATCAAAATTTGGCAAGAAAAGATTTTTTTTAAAGGCTAACCTGAATAAGATGCTATTAATGTAAAATAACTCAAACTAGAGGCTTAAGAATCCATCCTTCCACCCAAACCTCCTTTAAACCAGCTAAAAATCACATACCATTAATATACTAGATAAAACAACTTGCAAGGCTAGCAAACCTTAGCTATGAACAACAACAAACAAAAATATAATAGACTGAATTATGTAGACTTGTAGTTGAGCCCATCACTTCCATAAAATTGAGGAAACTTATATAATACTACAAAAAAAAAAAAAAAGATTGTTAGTGACGAATTTCTATTAGTCGCTATACCAGCCGTTACTAATACTTATTAGTGACGAATATTTCAAACCGTCACTAATAATAAAGTATTAGTGACAGATTAAAACCGTCACTAAAAATCTAAGTCCGTTACTATAGATCTACATCGGATGGACCAAAAATCGCTTCTAAAGGCATAGTATTAGTGACGGTTTTTTTAAAATCGTCACTATTACTCCATTATTAGTGACGGTTGTAAAACTGTCACTAATGCTTTATTATTAGTGACGGTTTTAAAACCGTGACTAATGTTCTATTATTAGTGACAGTTTTAAAACCGTCACTATTACTCTAATATTAGTGACGGTTTTAGAATCGTCACTATTACTCTGCAGAGCTATTAGTGACGGTTTGAATTCCTTCACTAAAACCTTTTAAAAGGGGTGACGATTTTAAAACTATCACTAATACTTAAATTGGATAATTAATAGTGAAATTAATTTTGTGTCCAATTATTAATTCTTGTAAAAATTTGTAATTAAATTACATTTTCTTATACATTCATAATTGCAATAAAATTCATAAATTATTCAAAATTCTAATTCAAATTAAAATACAAATATGTTATACAAATTCAAATTCAAATACAAATACAAATATATTATACAAATTTAAATTTAAATACAAATACATTATATAAATTCAAATTCAAATACATTTCATCTGTTCAGATAACAAAGAAAGTGAAAAACTGCATTCGTAGTGCATGAGTCTTGACGTTGTCACAGTTGTAAATCCTACAAATTAATTAAGAAAGTTAAAAAAATTAGTATATTTGAAAAATTTTGGTAGCATTTCTCCTGTAAATATGACATTTTCCATAGAGATAATCCAAACCTAGGTGTTTACGATAAACAATTCATAATAATCTAACTAGTAATTAATTTCACGAGTGCACAAGAGCTTTATATAATAAGCATTAAATAATGTAACGTGTTCATGCATCCCATAAAACACAATAACAAGAATATAGTGGATTATCCCCATAAACAACATATTTCATAGAGTAGACACAGTTGGTATGAGATTCACTATAAAATGAAAATCCCAAGAAAGAGAGCTCCTCTCCAAAGAAAAGAAAGAGATGATACGTGCATTGTGAATAGTGGAAATCTTAAGAAGATGAAGTATCATCTACTCCAACGACTGTAACCAGGCCAAGCATCCTCCCAAAATCAAACCCTATTGCCATTAGCTACTTTAAAATGAGTGGGAGGAAGGAACAAACAAGCAAAATGGGAAACAAATTTCTACAGACTTGCATGGGAAACAATGCCACCTCCTCTAGTGTTCCATCCATTCCGATGGACCCTATATTACTTTTAATCTCTTTTTTTAGCAATTAAAAATTAATTTTTGGTTGCACATAAATTAACTTAAACCTTGAAACATAAATAACATACTCCAACCAAAATTGGCATAACCACCAAGCAAGCAAGAAATCAAAGAAAACTTATATCACATAGTCCAAAATTGGTCTCATGAATTTTTCTTTCCTTTCCCTAAAATTTTCAACAAATTTTCGACAGCATGCCGTTTATAAATAGAACATTTCCCAAACCTGCAAGTCACAAAAACATGCAATTCACAATATTTTTGCATCATACAGATGTATTTTAGATTAAGACATGCAACAACCTAAAAGTATCTACCAGTAGGCAATACACATCATTGCATCAGCCATGCAGGTGGCGTTCCAATCAAGCATGCAATCCTAATGTCCACTACTAGCATGCAGTTCACAAGATATGTCAATCCAAACATGCAGTTTAGAAATTAAATCATGTACTAAACTGAAGTTAGATATATACACATCTCTAGTTGCAATGAGGTTATGGATGACAGAGAAGGATGACGAGGCCGTGGGTAGTGGTGGTTGCATCAACAATTCTCTATCTAGTTTACCCGAAGTTTCTTTTCACAATTGATTTGAAATGCGATAAGTCTGCCCATGTAGACAAAATGAATTTTAGCCTTTCATCTGATAGGTTGTCTCCTATAATTAAGGTATGATTTAAATATTAATTTTATTTCTCTTGAATCTTGATGTCCTTTTTGTGGATGCAATGACCGCAAGAAGGGCATCAATATGGATAATCTTTAAAATCAAGCAAAACTAGTATAGAAAACAACTTAACTAGCCAATCTTTAAAAGAAGGTCCGCTTGTGTCCCAAATCATAGTTTGACTGTTTGACGCACTTAAAAACGGTTCCTAGATTCCCATCTGCTTCTAACAACAAACTAAATGTAATTAATAAGTTTTATTTTCAAAATTATTTTCTAATTTTTTAACATTTATATGAAAATATTGAAAATTAAACAAAAGTGGCTTTTTCAATTTTCGATCCAAGTGTTATAAGAACTAGAAAACACTACAATTTTACTTGCTCAGACATGGCAAATGTTTTTCCTCATCCTTTCAAAAATATTTTAACATTAAACGACTAATCCTATCTTTTATTTTTGTTAGGAAAATTTTAACGCAATTTCGGCAACATGTCGTCTGTAAATTGGACGTTTTCCCATAAAACCTACACCTGATAGGTTCAAATAGAGCATTTATAAGAAGTTGAAGGCACATGAGAACCTATATCCACTACCAGCATGCAATACATATCAACTACATCTGCCATGAAGGAGGCATTCTAGACTAGCATGCAATCATGTAGCATATTCACAACGGTAATACATGTAACCATATCTTAAATTCAGAATATAAATTGCAGAGAAGATGCTTAAGTTTCCATTTGTTAGACGAGGAGAAGATAAGGCAGTATAATTATTGGGGAAGGAGAGAATGAAGTGAAATTGGACTTGTGGGTAAATGGGTATTTTTGAAAATGTGACATGTTTAAACTCAGCTTATGTAAAAACGTCTGTTTTTGTCAACTCATGATATGCTATGCCCATTTGGCAGCCACTCAAGTGGGACAATTCATGAAGTTTGAAGAAGCATCTGAAACATTTTCGAGACATGGTAGGATGACAACTGTAGGGGCAGTTCTTATCCCACAGTTGCCAAAATTACAAGAAAATGTGTGCAACTTCATGTTCTTCTGTTGAATGACTTGGATAAACTTCTTTTTTTGGGGGTGGGGGATTAAAATGACTGAGCATGACATGCATGGCTTCTATATAATTTCTGGATTTTATTTCGTGTGTTGGACAACTTGAATCTTTAGAAGTAATAGTCGAGGTAGTAGTGGTGATAAGCAGTTAAATATTAGTTACAGTCAGTTGTTTTGGAAAAACTGAACATAATTAATATTTTACTGTTTATCACCACTACTACCTCGACTATTACTTCTACAGATTCAAGTTGTCTAACACACGGAACAAAATCCAAAAACTATACAGAAGCCATGGATGCTGTGCTCAGTCATTTTAAACCCCACCCCCCTCCCCCTAAAAAAAAGAAGTTTATCCAAGTCATTCAACAGAAGAACATGAAGTTACACATTTTCTTCTAATTTTGGCAACTGAGGGACAGGAACTGCCCCTGCAGTTGTCATCCCACCATGTCTCGAAGATGTTTTGGATGCTTCTTCAAACTTCATGAATTGTCCCACCAGAGTGGCCGCCAAATAAGCATAGCATATCATGAGTTGACAAAAACAGATGTTTTTATATGAGCTGAGTTCAAACATGTCACATTTTCAGACATACCCATTAACCCACAAGTCCAATTCCACTTCATTCTCTCCTTCCCCATTGATTGCACTGCCTTATCTTCTCCTCATCCAACAAATGGAAACTTAAGCATCTTCAAACTTCATGAATTGTCCCACCTGAGTGGCTGCCAAATGAGCATAGCATATAACGATTTGATAGGTTCAAATAGAACATTTATAAGAAGTTGAAGGCACACGAGAACCTATATCCACTACCAGCATGCAATACACATCAACTGCATCCGCTATATAGGAGGCATTCTAGACTAGCATGATTTAACATGAAACTCAATTTGTGATCATAATACCTTATAATCAATCAAAGGAGCCACCCGCATCATCTTGTCCAGATTGGCGCATCCTTTTCTTTAACCGCGCAGTCCTATCCATCATGGCTTGCATCTGGGCTTGAACGGTGGAGAGGTCCGATCTCAATTCCTTGTTCTCCATAGCGATCCTCTACATCTGTCGAGCCATCTCCTGCTTATCACACTCGGCCTCTCGACGTTGTCGTTCCGTCTCTGCACAAGCCACCGTACCCATGGATGATGATGTTGTTGGGGTAATGTAACCACTTCCAAAACCTTTCACCCAGCCCCCCACTTGTTGCCCAAGCACCTGGGAAGTGATCTTGAAATCTGTCATGTGCTGACTCCCCTCTGAAACAGGTGCATCCCTCAGCTCGACCATCCGTGCCTAATTTCAATCATGAAAATGATAAAAAAGAATAAGTAAGACTACAACTTTGATGTTTTGAATAAAGTAATAAACTAAATCTTTTGCTTCACTTACATGTTGATCCTGCGCACCCTCGCACCACTCCCTCGATCGCAATTGGTGTGTTCTCTGATATAGATTCGGCAGCGGCTCCTTTGTGCCAGTCTCAGGATCATGTTACATTATCATATAAGTCATCATTAGTACTATGTCATGTAATGTTGAGATAATTTTGTATATAGTAATTACCTGGCGATGATTTACAAATAGCCTCGATCCACCACAATGCGTCGTAGGGAGTTTGCTGCGGTTCGCAGCATTTGTTTCACATATGGCCTGCAAGGAAGATGTCATGATGACATATTAGCGACATCATTGTGAAAATTTAGTGATTAGAATACAAACACATCACCTGATAGCGCGGGTCGCAGAAATGGTGACACACCACGTCCCAATCTTCTTGGGATATCTTATCATATGGTCGTGCTTCTGCTTCATCTCCCATCGCTCGAAAATGGGAGCGCATTTTTAAGCGATAGCTCTTAAATTTATTACACAATTGGATGTCGACCGCCCTCCTCACATAGTCATCCTCGAGGATGTCCATATCAAACTCCTTCTGCATATATAGGTAATACAATTACAATGTTAGACAGTTGTTAATTGGCAAGTAGAAAAAAATATTTAAATTAAAAACAACTACATAGGATTATGGAACTTACCAAAATGCACATATAAAGGACCATGCGCTGCTCCTAATTCACCTAGGGCCAGCTGAATGCGGTGACTAGAGCATACTGTTGGCATATAATGTTGAGCTCCCTCGTCCATGCGGTGCACCAATCGTTTAGCAGGGCGGTGTATCCTGGAGGAATGTCGATTCGAATCCGCTGTTTAGTCCTATCCAGATGCTTCTTCAGCGACATGTTCTTTGCTGCACCACGGCCTAACCTAACGGTGGACGTAGATGCTTAAAGTAAAGTTAATTTAAAAACAACATTATAATCATACATGTGAATAACTATCGTCAACCGTTGACACGTAAATAAATGATTCGTATCCATACCAAAACTGTTCATGACGGTCGGCAACTCACCCTGTGTGTCAGTCACATAAGTGGTATCTATGTCTGGCTGAGGATCGATGGCTCAGAAAATGGTGCCGCCGCATCAGGACCGACGGGCTCTGCTGGTCTCTAGGATGTCGGATCGTCGTCATGCAATGTAGTAGTATTCCTGAAACATATCTGCAAATAATTAGACACGTAAATATGAGAAGAACGAATTTTTAAGTTATTTACACATGTCAGATACATAGTGACAAAAATAGACAAGTACATATATGAAGTATGAATATTAGATGGATGTAGCAGACATCTATTTTTAAGTTATTTACACATGTTAGATACATAGTGACAAAAATAACATGCTTACCCCCTATACGTCCTCAATATCTATATCATCCTCACTTTCTAAAGTGTCTTCCTCTTCACTATAGTACTCGACCCCTGTTTCATCTTCCCCATCAGTTTCCTTATCGTCAATGAAGTGAACATCTACAGAAGGTTCAATTGTAATGTTAGCAGCTCCTATGTGTTCTGCCCTAGCACCATCCCTATGCAATGGTATAGGATCAGCGCCTTCTTCAACACCATCTGTTTCAGATTGCATTGCTGCGTGGACAGATGGCTCATCTTTTTAGAATGCAGTCTCACTAGCACTCATCTCACTATCTGCCACTTTTGCAATTGTGTACAAACTTCGAGGAGGAATCTTTTGGGTCACATACCATTCACCCTTCAATTTGGTGTATTTAAGGTAAAACACTTGTTCTGCCTGTGTCGCAAGCACGAAAGGGTCATTTTGATACCAAGTCTTACTAAAATTGACACTGGTGAAGTAGGCATCAGTGTTTATCCCAATTTTTTTATTGCGAATGTCCCACCAGGTACGCTTGAACAGGTGGACGACTCTATTTGCTCCATAGTTAAGCTCTATAATGTCATCCAACACACCAACGCGTACAAATCTTTACGTGCCGTTGGTTCCTTATTGTAAAACATAACTTTCATCTATTAAATAAACAGGAGTTTAGAAGAATACCGTCAATAGTGAAAACATACATTGCTTCTAACTGAAGCAGTTTTTGTTACTTACACAACTCTCAAACCAATTGATAAATTCTATGTCTTTCGTCAACATTTCGTTCATTTTGGGCTAGGAGTTCAGCTTTATGTTCACTATATGCAACAGTAGTACATGTTAATGTCAAGTAAGTATATAATTTTGCATATGTAAATACAATGCAAAGTAAGGAGTTTGGAACAACGTACTCAATATATGGAACAGTTTCATCAAAATTGTTGAGGACATATAAATGAGCCTTTTCTAGGTTGTTCATGTCAATGAAATCATAAACTCGTACACCAAGAGGCCGAACATTTTCTTAAAAAATATAGAGCTCCTGGGTTCTTCATCTTCGGCATTAATAGCATGAACGTCTACATTTTGCTCATCACGAGTGAACATTGTGTCAATATCATGTAGATACATTGAGCAAAATACAAGAAATTCACTGTCAATGTACGCCTCAATGATTGAACCTTCCGATCGTGTCTTATTGCGCACATATCCCTTCAAAGTGGACAAGAACCTGTGCATTTTACATAGCATTATAGACTTGTAGACACAATGAAGAAAAAAAATTCAAACAGGGAAATCACGTGACCATTATACAAGGACTTTATACTTTACCTCTCAATAGGATACATCCAACGATATTGAACCGGTCCTCCAATTATGGCCTCCTTTGGTAAATGGATAGCTAGGTGGACCATCACATTGAAGAATGTTGGCGAAAAAAATTTCTCCAGCTTGCATAGTATGATCATGATGTCATCCTCTAATTACACTCAATTTTTTTGGGCACAACTGCCGAAAAAAGAATTCCAGCTCAATTAGCACCAAGCGAACATCTTCAGTCAAGTGTCCACGAAGGAAAACACGGAGAGACCCGCTGTAGAAGGATGTGATAGTCATGACTTTTCATTCCTAGCATCTTCCCTTCTTTATGCTTCGAGCTATGTTCGATGCATATCGATCGGGGAACTTCACTTATTTCAACCAGTCAAAGAATTTATTCTTCTCATCCTTCAAAAATGTGTAACAAGCTAATGGCATGAGAATTTTGTAACAGGTGTAACAGGTGCAGCTCAGGTCATATTCCCATGTCTTCCATATCTCGGCGAGCATTTGCGGTGTCCTTTGTCTTCCCATTTATATCAAGCAATGTACCAATGACATTCTCACAAATGTTCTTTTCGATGTACATGACATCCAAGTTGTGGCGTAGTAGAAGATCTTCCTAATATGGCAACTCGAAGAAGATGCTTCTCTTTGTCCAATTCAACTCCCACTTAGCGCGTTTTCTTTTTCTATTGGTCGGTGGTTTCCCAAATTTCACATCTCCGATCAACCTTAGCTGGTTTAATATCTCTTCCCCATTTAGCCGCTTTGATGGCGACCTTCGTTCAGGTTTTCCATTGAAGCTTCTGATGCTATGAGTCCTCCAAGGATGTCCATTTCGTAGAAAACGGCGATGAGACATAAAGCATAACTTGCGACCATGCTTCAAGGATAAGGACTCAATATCCTTATTACATACTGGGCATGCTAAGTAACCTTTTGTGCTCCAACCTCACAGGTTGCCATATGCGGGGAAATTATTAATTGTCCACAATACTGCAACATGCATCCGAAATGTTGTCCCGATTTGCACATCGAATGTCTCCACTCCTTTTTGCCATAATTCTTTCAACTTGCCAATTAACGGACGCAGGTAAACATCAATATCATTACCAGGTGCTCTCGGTCCAGGAATCAGCAGAGACATATAAATGAAAGGTTCTTTCATACATCACCATGGCAGCATATTGTATGACATCATCATAATTGGCCACATGCTATATGGGTTGGTCATGTTGTAGAAAGGATTGAATCCATCTGAAGAAAGGCCAAGTCTGACGTTGCGAGGATCACTAGTAAACCACGGAAGCATTTTATCAAATTCGGCCCAAGCTTCGGAGTCCGCTGGATGGCTAAGTGTGTTTCTATCTTAAAGATGTTTCTCTTGATGTCATCTCATATCTGTAGCAGTTTTTTCACACATATACAATCGTTGCAGCCGCGGGATTAATGGACAATATCGCAAAACTTTTTTGGGAATCTTTTTACCCTTCTTCTGATTAGTGCTATACCTCGGTTCACCACATTCTGGGCACTCATTCGCATTTTCATGTTCACCATAAAAAAATGCACAATCATACCTACACGCATGTATTAGAGTGTAACCGAAACCCAATTCACACATATATGTCTTCGCCTCATAAAAAGACTTGGGAAATGTTTCACCCTCCAACAGTGCTGCCTTAATGAGGCTTAAATGCATGTTGAATGCACTCTGAGATGACCCATGCATTGTCCTTACATGAAGCAACTTTATCAGAAACCTAATTTTGAGAAATTTTTATAGTTTGGATATAGGGGCACCCAGGCATCCCTCATGAGATTAGAAAATGGTTTACTAAGTCGATTCAACATACTAGGATCACAAGGTATGGTACCCACTGAAGTAGTTTCATCACCAGTACGCGACACACTGACATCACCCATGTCCACTGTAATCCCCCTTTGCAATTCACCTAACATTTCGATTAACCCTTCCGAACGTGTATCACCACCTACTATATTTACCCCCTCATCTTCATCGTCATTTAAATTCTCACTCTGAACTGCGTAATCTTCACTGTGGAACACCCATCTTGTGTACCTTTTCTCCATTCCAAAGTCTAACAAATGTGAATGGACTAGATCAATGTGTTTGAATGTTATGTTTGGCATTTCTTGCAAAGACACCTTATTCTACTGGCTCTGTTTGCACGAGGACGCGCGAACTCTATGAAATCATGTACCCCTTTCATGTATTCTGGCAAAAACCTACCCCAAGCGTTTATCCAACTCTTATCCACATTCATTAATTACCCTATAATATGTTCAAATAAATGGTGTTCATTATATTCTCATAATATTTATCATGCAACCATCATACTCTAAAGGGTACGGATCTAATCCCATTCAGGAATGTTGCATTTACATTGCGATCAATCGCTCAAATTCCTTCGTCGTAGTCGTTATAAATTTCAGCAGCATCTCCCCATGGCTCTCCAAGTACATGATATGGGAAAGTGAAAGACTAACAAATTGTCACGACACCTTACTATGCACCCAGAGAACACAAGTAAAGACGCACTCGAAATATATAATGACAATTAACAAAGCATGAATTATAACAACAATGTAAATACAACTTCGTGAACTGTCCACATTGGGCAATCCAAGAATGGTTGAAATACAAACATTACTAATCGTAAGTGAAACAAATAATTAACATGTTCAAGTGATTATTAGTCAACATAGTATGACTAATAATCAATTGAAATATAACAATTGATTTGCCTCACATGTACGATTAGGAATGAATGTATAGGTCTAAGCTTCAATGAATACATAAAATGACAGTAATTAAATGGCAGTTCCAATATCTCCCAAAATATAGGTAGAAATCAAATGTTCCATGTATTTTCATTAATTTTAGAGGCAATACAATATAGATAGACACATCGAAGCATGCGTACAACCATTCAAAAGCATGGTAAAACAGAATGCAATAAAAAACAAATAACAAAAAAAAGAAATTAAATAAAAGCACAAGGGTGCATATGCGCAGTACATAAGCAAAAGAGAAAGTGCATAAAAATATCCCAAGCATCTAGTTTATCCTTGTAGACACCCTATTTTTGCCCTAACCAAAAAGAACAAGGGGTTCCCTTTTATTATTTTATTATTATTATTTTTATAATCGTTATTATTACTTTCTTATAATTATTTTTATTATTTATTATTATTATTATTATTAATTTATTATAATTATTCTGGATTATTATTACTATTATTTTTATTTTTTTACCTTATTATTATTATTAGCATTAGTATCTTATTTTGGCTATTATTATTTTTATTATTTTTAGTAATGTTATCATTATTATTTATTACTTTTAATATTAGTATTATTACCTTATTATTATTATTATTATTATTATTATTATTATTATTATTATTATTATTATTATTTTACCAATAGTATCTTAATTTTTATTTTTGCTATAATTATTTATTATTATTTACTATTATTAGTAGTAGTATTATTATTATTATTATTACCTTGTTGATACTTATATGATAATTATTATTATTATTATTATTATTACTGTTATTTCCATTTTCATTATTACCATAAGGATAAAAGCATAAAAAAAAGAGAAAAAGAAAAATAAAATCAAAATAGGAAGTTTGTTTTTAGGGTTTTCAAAAAATTCTTTTATAAAAGAGAGGCCAAGGGGCCAAGCAAGCGGGGGCACAGCCGGCGCACATAGAGCCATAAACACAAAAGAAAAAACCCTAAGCAGAGGCTGTTTTTTTTTTTTTTTTCTCACAATCTCGCTGGCCCTCTCCCGCTATTCCATCTCTTCTCCCTCATCTCTCTTCATCCCTCTCAACCTCTCTGCAAGCACAACCACCTATTCCTGAAACCTCTCCTCCACGGAGCAGCCACCACCACTCCCAGCCGCCTGCTTCGGCCCAGACACTCCAGCAGCAGTTCTGTATCTCCGGCAACCGCCCAAAGACCCCACTACAGCATCTCCATCTTCCAGCAGGTCCTCCAGCCTATAGTAGAACCTCCAGCAGAGCAGAACTCACAGCCCCCTGCTGCCACCGTCACAGCTCCACAGCCACCATCCTCCAGCAACCTTCGATCCGCCCACACCGCCGTGAGCACCAGCCAAGACCCTCATCATCTCCGACCATCATCAATCTCTCCCCAGGACCTCCGGCCACGCACAACAACTCCAGTCTTCATCACAGCAACCCAGGCTCTACTCCAGCAGATCCTCACAACCCCCTGCCAGTCATCGCTACACCGGCACCTAACTCCGGTGGTACTCCCATCTCTGTGAGTCTCCAGCCCCTCCGATGAGCTTCTCTGCATGCCGGCCACATGCACACACTTACACTCACACACACACACCGAAACACACACTAGCATATATATGTAAAGATGTCTTTTTTTTGTTTATTTATTTATTTAGTTTTATATTATTATTATCACCTTGTTTCATTATTTTTTTTTATTTGTAAATATTAATTGATTTGTTTCCATTGTTGAAGGGTTTCTTTGCAGCGGCAAATATTCTATTGCCTTGTATCTAAATGTGGTAATATTTATTGTGTGTATTTAAGTACATAATATTCCAGTTGTATATCTAGCATTTAGAACTATGGTTGTATTTATTAAAATGTTAATATTCGCATGGTAAGGGTTATATTGATGGGGCATATAATTTAATGTTTAATATGTATTTTTAGGGTGTGTTCGTTATTCATTGTATTTATTGAGGTAAGGTTTATACTGTAAGATTTTATCATGATGGTATTTGTTAATATTCATATTGTAAAATTTATATTGTCTTAATATGTAATATGTATTCTTAGGGTTTGGGTTGCTATCTTGTTGTGGTTCTTATGTGTAAGATATTTTTTATCTTATTCATGCTTATATTGTATGTTAACTTTATATTATATTATTAGTATTTTAGAATTTTGGTCATGTTATATATCATGTTAGGATTTTTAGTAGATTAATTGTAGTTCATGTGGTATTTTAGAACTATAGTTGTATGTGTATTTAGTATTCTAGAATATTAGTCATATTAGGTATTTAACGACTTAAGATTTATAATTAACACCATACATCTAATTTAATATTTTACGTAACTTTTAATATAGCATCTTGTGTAATACTATATATCTATTATTATGATATTTTTAGTATGTTAATATATAATGTATTATTTATTATGGTAAGTTTAATATTTTAGGTAATATAATATATTTGGTGTTTTGGTATCATGCTATTTTGGTATATATAGTTTTATAATAATTTGTTACGTAATATAGTATTTGTGGATATTTATTATTATTATTATCGTGATCGTGTGTATTATGGTATGTTTGAGATTTTTTGTTTATAACGTACATGTAGTATTTTAATATTATGGTATTGTCATCATCTTAGTCTATATTATATATTTTATATTCTACTATCATTAGTATGTTGGGTATTTTAACTCGTGTTATATATTTAGTCTTATAGTATGGTGGCATGTTTAGAATCTTAGCAAATACCATATATTTATATCTAGTATTTTGTATTGTGCTAGTTTTAGTATTTTACCTTGTATTATATATGTTGATTAGTATGTACTATGGTGTCCTAATATTCTAGTTTATTACTATTTCTTATCTTTATTATTATGTTTAACTTATTATATCTATTATCCAAAACCTCTCAAACTAGTATTTTTATACTTAGGAAAACCCATAAAATTTCTAAAATTTGGGAGCATATTTTATAAAGTATTTTTGATTTTTAATCCCTATGATTTTAATGCTAGGGTATTGGCCTTCGGGTTTCACGTAGTTTTAAGTTCTAAGGGAGTATATATGTATATATTATATTTATTTAGTTATTTATTTATTTTCCATTTGTATTTACAAATTCATAAAAGGAGTAATTTAAAGATTTTTGAAATTAACTTAGGAATAATTCTAAATTAATTAGGTACCGTTCATAAGAATGGGCGCGTAGAGGGTGCTCGTACCTTCCCCTCGCGTAACCCAACTCTCGACCCCAGCTCTGGTAACGTAGACCTATTTTATCCCTAATGGGGTAGTAATCATGTGTTCTAACCACACTAAAAGTTAGTGGCGACTCCTATATTCTTATTTTTCCTGAAAAGATTAAATTGATTTTCATTTCGCCGCCCGGGGCACACACGCTCCTGAGACGTCGCGACAATCCTAATTAGAGTCCAAATCAGAATCGGAACTGCCCGAGGCTCCCTTCGCGGAGGCATTAGCTAGTGAAGAGGAAATCCTACGATTTAAGTTCAAAACAAAACTTTTTTCAGAGGGGCATACTTAACAATAAAATTAAGAGAAAATATTCACACTTACTTACTAAAAAAGTTCAACATAAATTTAATTTTAAAACTCATTTACTAAACCAAGTAAAATTATTAGTTACTTGTTCATGTGAGCGGTTCATTCTACTTATTATATACTTTTAAACACCTTACAACTGTTTTCATCGTACACTCAAATCTAACTTTTTCTTTCTAGCAGCTCCTTTTTCATAAGGAGACCAATAGAGAAGAAATAAGTTGAACTCTAGTCATACTCCTCAAACTTTAAATTTCAATAAGTTAATTAGTTTGCTTGTGTGGTTGGTGAAATTATCTTATGTTTTTTGCATATTGTACTGTTCATTCTTTAGTTTGTTTTCTAACTATTTAATTATTTTTTATATTCTCTTTTTAACAAATTTAATTATTGATCGATGTTACTATTAGTGTATCCAAATGGTGTTTAAGTATCTAATTTGACAAAATCAGGTGTCTACAATAATATATTAAACACAACAATCATACTATTTTATAAAGTACAATATATCACATTAAGTTAATACTAAACAGTTCCTTAAGAACATAAGCAGTACGAGAAAATGATAGTATAATAGTAAAAATATAAAATGCAATGAACGATAGAAGGACATGTACAACAATTTAATTTTTTTATTAGAATTGAAAGCATATTTGAAAAAAGAGCATGCCTCGTATCATTTAGAATCTTCTTAGGCCAAATTATAACACCAAACCAGTCATCAATCTTTATAATATATTTATATCCCTTTATTGTCAATAAGTGCAAACCTATATCAACACCAAACCACCATCCTAACTATTAACTTTGCTTTGTTCTTTGTGCAATACATTTATTTTGTACTAATTTATTAAAAAATTAATTTTCTCTTTTAAATAATATTAAAGATTAAGAAAATATAATATAATAGACACACTAAGAAATCACAAGATGAATACAAGATAAAATTGAGCTGACCATATAAGATAAAATACAATTCAAACAATTCCAAAGAAGTGAGAAATCAGGAAAACATTGAAACATATAAATCAATTCAGGAGCCAAATCATACTCAAATGACGGCGCGGTTGGGGCTGTGGTTCCAAGTGCAGCCTAAGGCGGGATACCCGATAGCAATGAACTAGCCCGGTAACAGTGGCGCGGTTAGGGCTGCGGCTCCAAGTGCAGCTTGAGGCGGGCTACCCGATGGCGATGAACTGGCTTAGTAGCGGCGGTACAACTGGGGCTGCAGCTCTAAGTGCAACTAGAGGCCGGGGACTTGACGGTAAGTGGCGGGTAGCGGTGTGCTACGAGCCGAGACAGAGGAAGGTCAAGGAGTCCGAGCAAATGACCAAAGAAGGGGAGTGGCTTGGGCGGGAGGCTACTTGCAGATGACCAGAGGGGAAAAGTGACTTGGGTAGCAGCTGCGGTACCTGCTGAAGGCAACCGAAGGAGGAAGGAAAGGAGAGGAAAGAAGGGAGGAGGGAAAGCAAAGGGAAAGAAGGAAGAGAGAAAGGAGATCGCAGCGGCGCGCAAACGAGTAGGAAAGGAAAGGGAAAGGAGCAGGAAGAGAATAAAGAAGATTAGGGCAAACTTAAGGACTAGTAGTGACGAATCCATAACCGTCACCACTAGTAGGGCAATAGTGACGAATTAAAAAATTCGTCACTAATGCTCTGTTAAAAAAAAAATACTTTTTTTTTTTAAAATACGTGAAGTATTAGTGACGGTCTTCAAATCTGTCACTAATACAAGGAAAATAGTGACAAATTTCGAAATTCGTCACTAATACTCTGAAATAATAAAATTAAAATTATTTTAGAATACGGGAAACTTTTGTGACAGCTTTAAAATACGTTACTAATACTGGGGCAATAGTAACGAATATATATATTCGTCACTAATACTTTAAACAAAAATATTGAGATCATTTTTAAATACGGGAAGTATTAGTGACGGATTTGGGAACCGTCACTAATACAGTGAAGTAAAATTTTTTTTATTTGTTTTTAAATGAAAGTATTAGTGACGGTTCTCAAATCCGTCACTAATAATGGGCCAATAGTGACAAATTTAGAAATTTGTCACTAATATCGTGAAATAAAAATTTTTTACTTTTTTTTTACAAAAAATGGAAGTGTTAGTGATGGTTCTCAAATTCGTCACTAATAATGGGGCAATAGTGACGAATTTAAAAATTCGTCACTAATATTGTGAAGTAAAATCTTTTTTTTTTTTTTTTAAAAGTAGAAGTATTGTGACGGTTCTCAAATTCGTCACTAATAATGAGCCAATAGTGACGGATTTAGAAATCTGTTACTAATATTCTGAAGTAAAATTTTTTTTATTTTTTTAAAATAATAGTAGTCACGGTTATTTAATCATCACTAATGTTTACATTTTAATGATGAATTTAATTCGTCACTGATACCACAAAAATCGTTACTAATATTTTCCTAGGATAAATTCTGCGTGAAAAATTTTTTCGCGCGATTTTTTCTAGTTTTAGTGACGAAATATTAGTGACGGATTCAATTTCATCACTAATACCCTACTATTAGTGACGAATTTGAATCCATCACTAATAGTTTCGTCACTAAAAACTAGTTTTTTTTTGTAGTGATATAAACTCTTCCCAATTTAGACTAGCCACAACAGGGATTGACTTGGACCACATGAAAACCCGCATCATGGCTCGACTACTAGCATTACCCATTTGATGTTCAAAATCCAAAAGAGGCTCTCCCATACTTGTCTGATAAATGTACAATGGAACATTAAATGATTTATTGTATTTTCATCCTTCTTACACATGGTGCAACAATTCAGAAAAATCCATCCCCTCCTTCAAATGTTATCAATAGTTAAAATTTGCCTTTTCCCATGAGCCTAGTGAACATGGATATTTTGGATGGGATAAGTGGTCCGAATTAATCTTTTAGACACTTGGAAACATTAAATTTCTCGAAATCCGAGACTTTAAAATTTTGGGGGTAGAACCACATTAGGTACTAAACATAGGTTGAATGCATCCACTGAACCAAACATGTTTACTCCTTCTATGGTTTGTAAGTAATCCTCCAATACTTTATATTTATGATTCACCCTAGAACTCAGAGTTAGTTCCTTAGTTATTTCTCTAACTATCTCCATTTCTCTAAAGTTAGGGATTATAATTGGCGATGCTTGTGCATTCCCCCTTGGTTGGATACCTGAAACCGGTACAGTCGAAATGAATGGAGGTGTGCTTGGACCTAAACTCATTGTCATCCTCACTGGTTTGCGACCCTCTTGCTACTGCATCAATCATTGTACATGTTGTAGGCTACAAACCATTGTAGAAGGTTTGCACTTGAATCTAAACAGGAAGTCCAGGATGTGGACACTTTCTCAACAATTCTTTATACCTCTCTCAAGCTTCATAAAGCGACTCCATATCAAATCGGACAAAAGTGGTGATATTGTTTCGCATGTTCACAATTTTGGCTGGGGGAAAGAACTTTGCTAGAAAATTTTTAGCCAAATCGTCCCATGTAGTTATAGTTAATGGTGGAAGTGGGTTTAACCATGCCTTTGCCTTGTCTCGGAGGGAGAATGGAAAGAGTATCAATCTAATAGCATCACCAGAAACTCCATTATGTTTAAAAGTATCACATAACTCAAGAAAATTAGCTATGTGAGCATTTAGATCATCATGTGTCATGCCACTGAATTGCATCGTTGAGGCCACCATTTAAAGAATACCTAGCTTTATCTCAAAATTATTGGTGTAACGACCTGCCTATTTTTCTATATAATCAATTTTTTTCCATATAACAACATTCATAATAATTTCTAATTCCCCGTTAAACTACTATAGTCATGATCAACCCAGGCCCTTGGGTGCCAGGGATAAACCTATCATACATCTCTGATACCTAATCAATGAAAAACATAAATTACATACATGCCATCCAACACCAGTCACAATACCAGAGTTCTACTGAATTAGTCATATATACAAACATTCCAAAAAGGACTCAAAAGTATCTTAGGGTCATAACCCAAAAATCCATCTGTCCCTAGCTCAACGACTTACCCTTCTGACAAGGTAACTCGATCAGTCTCTACTACTACAGAGCTCTATCCGCCCTTCTATTTGAATTTCTTGAAATGTTCATACTGCTGGGGTGATACACGTCTCAATAATGGAGATAAACTAACATTAGTGAATGGTAACATGAGTATTTTTGTGTTATAAATATAAACAGTACATAAATTATATCTAGTAAAAACTGTCTCTATAATTGCTGCATTAAAACGTGATTAAACATAATATAATATACCATACTAAATTATGTAGTCATGTAAATCATCTTGTATAACTGTATAATACTAAAATAACACCAGGATGGATAGCTAGCTGATGTCATGTCTTACCCCCCACATGACTAGGTTGTGCAGCCCGCAGGGGGGACCTAGCAATGGCTAACCGACCACGCTAAGTCAAACATAAGTTTATAAGTATGATGAGTTTGTCCCTCCTGGTCCGGACTTCCAGATGGACACCTGCACTACCGTGAAACCACATCGACTGCCATCTCCCACACTCTATCTAAGATGTGTGGTAGCACTAACATAAACATAATCTTGAACATATAGCAATGGTGTCGTGCTCCTAAAAACTAAACTAAGTCATCCATGTTCTGATATCATATAGTACGTTTCATATACTAATACTTAACTGTTTCATGTTTCATAATAACATTTGACATGATAATATTTTCATGAATTCTGTCATAACATACAAAATCATGACATCTGCGCCAATATAAATCACGACATCTGCGCCCACATATCATAACATATAAATCACGGCATCTACGCCAACCATATCATAACTTATTGAACCATGAAATTTTTGTACTATTTAACATAATAATTTAAACCATTGTTCCTATACTATTTTATGGTTTTTTTTTAAAAAAAAACTGCCATAACATGCTTATTTTGGAAAAATCATAATATTCTGGTATAACATAATTTCCATGGAAAGTCATACTCATGCCACACAAATGTAAATAATATTTTAAACATAAAATCTGGTCTGAAATCATATTTCCTGATAAAATATATTAAAACCATTTCCCCGTTCAACAGCAGTATTCCCAAGCATAGTTCTATAGCATACATATTTTTTTGAAAATAAATGTTGAATAATAATAAATAATTTCATGAAAATGCTAACTTAACTTATCCCCTTACCTAACTTACTAAGAGTTCACAATTTAATCCAAACGTACACCTGTGGTGTTCATAGTTCAACGCCTTGAAATTTATATTTTTCCCAACAAAATTTCAGTATTATTCCACCTACTACCCTTTCCTCAGTCCAGAAATATTAATACCTAATAACACTTAAAATAACCAACTTACCTAGATTTTGGGATGGTGCCCAAGTTGGCCTAACTAACGATATACTTTGGTAGACTTGAAGAGAATCTTCCCAGGTGTAATGTGGAGGCTTCCAATTGTTGAACCGGCGAAGAACGAAGCCGAAAATCTAAAGAGAGGGTAGAGGGAATGAATTTCTAGAGAAAGAGAGAGAGAGGGTTTCCTTAAAAAATTTCTCGCTAAATCCCGAGTTTGGCATATTTATAAAGTGGCGCCTCATCTACGAGCCATGTCACCTCATCGATGAGTCCAAAAAGGTGTTTCGTCGACAAACTCTTAACCCTCTTCGACGAATTTCAGGCTCTGAAATCAGCCTTCTCGATAAATTCTCGTCGACAAGACCCTACTAAGTCCCCCTTTGAAATTTCCTTTTCTCTCATTTCTTTTATTATTTAATTGCTATAGTTCTACAGATCTCTACATTCTCCCCTCCTTATAAAATTTTATCCTCAAAATTTACTATCTGTATTGAACACCATCCTTTGAGGAAAATGGATACTTACCCTCACTTGTAGCGGAGGAATGTCGTGGTTACATTCAGGGTTCTAGGAGATTATAATTACACATAAAATAAAATTCTCCCAAAACCAAAACGCTAACTACTAAAATAAAATTATTAAATGTACTAACTAACCTGTTCAAAAACATTTAACATACTTACCTGCATCTTTTCTTGATTACTGTTTGTCCCCATTGAATAAGTGCAGGTATTTCTGTCATATTTCTTCTTCATACTCCCAAGAAGCTTCTTCCACCGTGTAATTTTTCTCCACATGACTTTTACTAATGAAATTTTCTTACTATGCAATTCGTATTCCTTCCTGTCTAAGATCTGCATTGGTATCTCCTTATAAGCTAGTGAATCTCTGAGCGTTATTTCTACATAACTGACCATGTGGAGGGATCTAGGACATATTGCCTTAGCATGGAAACATGAAATACATCATGTATTCTAGACAAAGCTGGTGGTAAAGCTAGCCAGTAGGCAAATGACCCTACTCTCTCAAGTATCTCGAATGGGCCAATATACTTAGGGCTCAGTTTACCCTTCCTTCCAAATCTCATAGCTCATTTCAGTGGCGCTATTCTCAGAAACACATTGTCTCCTACATCAAATTCCAACTTTCGGCAGTGAGTACCAGCATAACTTTTCTGCCGACTCTGAGCTGTATTGATTCTTTCTTTAATAAGTCGGACTTTATCGTACGCTTACTGTACTAATTCTGGTCCTAATACTCACCTCTCACCCATCTCATCCTAGCATAAAGGAGAACTATATCTCCTACTATATAACGCTTCGTAAGGTACCATGCCAATGCTGACTTGATAGCTGTTATTATACGCTAACTCAACCAGTGGCATATACTAGGTCCAACTACCCCCAAAATCCAGAACGCATGATCAAAGCATATCCTGTAATATCTGAATTGTCCTCTCATTCTAGCCATCCATCTGAGGATGAAATGCCATGCAAAATGATAACTAAGACTCCAAAGCCTCCTGCAAGCTCCTCCAAAACTATAACGTGAAACATGGGCCTTTGTCTGATACTATAGAAATTGACACACCATGTGATCATACTATCTTCTGAATATATATTTCTGCCAATCTGCCCATGGAGTAGTTGACTTTGATAGGGATAAAGTGAGCGGTCTTCGTCAGTTGATCTACGACCACCTAAATAATATTCTGCCCCTACCGTGCCGGCGGTAAACCCGTCACGAAGTCCATAGAGATGTGATCCCACTTCCACTTGAGAATGTGAAGTGGTTGTAACTATCCAGCCGGCCTCTGGTGCTCAGCCTTTACTTGCTGGCACGTCAAACACTGCTGCACAAACTCAACAATCTCCCTATTCATGCCACTTCACCAGTAAGACTCTCGCAGATCCCTATATATTTTAGTGCTACCTGGATGAACCGTGTACAGGGACTTATGAGCCTCCTCTAGAATCGTCCTTCTGATATCTACATCTGCAGGCATGCACAACCTGGAACGGAACCTCAGAGCCCTGTCATCAGAAATACTGAACTCCTTTCCCTGTCCGTCTTACACTTTAACTATCAGTTCTACCAATTCTTCATCATCCCTCTAAGTAGTTTTAATCCTTTCTTATAAGGTAGGCTGCACCACCAGGTTGGCTATAAATGTCTAATGATTACTCTCTACTAACTCCACGTCGAGCCTCCCTAAGTCCATCAGGATCAGGTGCTGAATTATTACTGCTAACTATGTTGCTCCCCCTGATTTTCGGCTCAGTGCATCAGCCACCACATTAGCCTTCCCAAGGTGGTAGCTGATGATGCAGTCATAATCCTTAATAAGTTTCAACCACCTTCACTACCTTATGTTTAACTCCTTCTACATGAAAAACTACTTTAAACTTTTATGGTCTGAAAATATCTCACATCTCTCTCCGTACAAATAATGTCTCCAAATCTTCAATACATGAACTCTGCAGCCAATTCTAGATTGTGGGTGGGATAATTCTTTTCATATTCTTTCAATTATCTGGAAGCATAAGCTACCACTTTGCCATGATGCATTAATACACATCCAAGCCTTCTCAAGAACATGTCACTATAGAACACATAACCATCTCCCCTTGATGGGATGGTCAATACTGGTGCAGTGACAAGCCTCTACTTTAATTCCTAAAAGCTCTGCTCACAACCGTCGTCTTATTCAAACCTGACATTCTTCCTGATTAGACGCGTCAAAGGCCCTGATAATGCTAAGAACCCCTCTACAAACCGATGGTAATAACCCGTCAGTCTCAAGAAACTCCTAATTTCCTGTACGTTCCTCGGTCTAGTCCAGTCCCAAGAAACCCCTTTTATTTTTGAGTCTTTTATTTTAAATTGAGTATGAATCCTTTTTATTTTTGAGATTAAGTTCATTTTTTTTACCGGGCCTTTCCATTATTGGTCATTAAAATTAAATACATGGGCCCTTGCAAATAAAAGCCAATATATGCACAACCCTAGGGTTTTATAAACAAGGGAAAAGACGCTGCTTGAAAACGAAAAGAAAAAGAAGAAAAAAACAAGACCACAGCAACTTATAAATCTGCTGTGCCCAGCACACAAGGGCGGGGGCGGAGCCAAGAAAACAAAAAACCCTATCTCTCTCTCACGGCCACTCTTCACCCACGCAGCTCACGCTCTCGCCATTTTTCTTCTGCCATCTTCCTCATTCCTCATCCGACTCTCCATCTCTCTCTTTCTTTCTCTGGCGAGTCTCCCCGCTGCAACCTCTGCCGTCACCACGGCCAGCAGCCACCCCTTGTTCCTCTCTGAAACTTCTCTGCAAATCCCTCCTCCCTCAATTTTCTCATTCTCATCTCACTCTCGCGAAGCCATCTCCCCCAGCCTTCACCCTCTTATCCCATCTCCCTCTCATTCCCAACCACCTTCTCCAGGTTCCTGCAACCACTCCGGTCGACCACAGCCGAGCACCACCAGCTCCTACACCACTCCGGCCAACCACCTTCTCCAGTACCGGCAGCTGTCCCGTCTTTCCATAAGAGCATCACCGCAGCAGTGCACCAGCAATCCCAGTAGCCCTCTGCAACTCTCCACAGAACCACCAGACCAGCAGATGGCCACCAACTAGCCGAGAAGACTAGCTCCAGAAAACCACCAGTCTGCAGCACCACCTCACTCCGTGAAAGCACGGCCAGCCACCATTCTTCTGCAATCACCAGCAGTAGACATGAGACATCCATTTCCAGCACAGCAACCACCAGAGTTCCTCTGCCTCTCGGCCACCACAGCAGGTAGCCGAGCCACCTATGCCTTCGACTCCAGCTCCAGCCACGACTCCATACTAGCAAACATGCACACACCCGCGGTAAAACCCACCCGGACACACACTTTTACACACATTAAAACACACACCTAAACACACGCATTAAAACACACACCTTTACACACACTTTTAACACACACTAAAAAACACACACATCAGGTATATACACATACACATACATTTTTGTTGTAAAGTTTAAACTTTGTTTGGTATTAACATCTACTTATATTTATTGTTTCAAGATTTTTAATAATTAATGTCCATATTTATAAATATTAATTTGTTTGTTTTCATTCTTGTAGGATTTTTTTTTTTTTATATAGCAGAAGTAAGATTTCTATTGTAATATTTATATGTAATCATTTTTATTATCGTATTTTTTTAGTGCGCAAAATTCAAGTCGTATGTGTAATATTCAAGATTTAGGCTTATCATTACATAGGTTTCTCATTATTAATATGGTAAGTTATTATTAATGTACTATTATTATTATTTATTATGGTAAGTTATTATTAGGGTATCATTTTATGTAGAAAGGTAGTTTATTATTATGGTATAATTCTTATTGTGGTAGTATATATGATATTATGGCATATTATTATTTTGTGTATATTTCCTAATTAGATTCATGATTTTAATTATTTCCATAAATTCATTCTTTTTGTGTAAATTATATATGATTTACATGAGGTTTAAGAATTTCCATACTAGGGTATATTATTAAGGTTGGATTGATTGTTAATACCTGGGTTGTATCATTGAGGTTTGGATATATAATATTTACCTATATAGTATTAGTATCATACTTTTTTCTTTATTAACTATTTGAAATTTCGGTAAAATACATAAAATCATAAAAATAGAAAATTAGGAGAAAATTCTAAAAATATTTTTGTTTTGACTTTCACTAATTGTCTTTTTGTTATTTCCAAATTCAGAAAAATGTGGAAAAATATAAAAAATCAAAAAATAGGAAAAGTCAAGAAAAATATTTTGAGACTTGTAAATTATCTTTTTGACACCATTTGAGTTCCAAAAACCTCCCAAACTAGTATTTTTCATACTTAGAAAACCCTTAGAAGATTTCTAAAATTTGGGAGTGTATTTTGTAAAGTATTTTCTTGATTTTCTTCCCTATGATTGCAATTAAAAAGGGTACAAGCTCTTTCAGGCTTCACGTTCCCCGATTCTGAAGGAATATATATTGTATATATTTTTATTGGTATTTCAAAAATTCACTAAAATAGAGTAATTTTAAAGACTTTTTAAATTTATTTAGGAATAATTTTATAATTGATTAGGTACCGTTCGTAAGAATGGGTGCGTATGAGGTGCTCGTACTTTCCCCTCGCGTAACCGAACTCCAGACCCCAGCTTTAGTAATGTAGACCAATTCTACTCTTAACGGGGTTGTAATTAAGTGTTTTAACCACACTGAAAGGTTAGTAGCGACTTCATTCCTATTTTTTCCCGAAAAATTAAATCCCATTTTTTTATTTCGCCACCCCAAGGCACCCGCACTTTGGCACATCACGACAGCTTGACGACTCCGCTGGGGACCCATAGAGAGTCGAACCAGTAATTAATTAGAAATTATTCTAAATTCAAATTTAATAAATCTTTTAGTTGCTCCTCATTTTGTGAATATTAATTATAAATATTTTCTTTCCAAATTTGTAGATAAGAATATTAATGGTAATTATTTTCTTTCCAAATTTTAATATTAATTGTAAATATTTTCTTTCCAAATTAGTAGATAAGAATATCAATTGTAAATATTTTCTTTCCAAATTTTTAGATAAGAATATTAGTTATAAATATTTTCTTTCCAATTTTTAAATATTAATTGTAAATATTTTCTTTCCAAATTCGTAGATAAGAATATTAATGGTAAATATTTTCTTTCCAAATTTTTAATATTAAATGTAAATATTTTCTTTCCAAATTTTTAGATAAGAATACTAATTATAAATATCTTCTTTCCAAATTTTTTAAGAATATGAATTGTAATTATTTTATTTTCAACTTTTTAGATTAAGTGTGTTATTTATAAATATCTGGTTTCCATAAGCATGTGATTGATTGTAAACACTTTCCTTTGTTGCTTGAATAAACATGTGATTAATTGTGAATAAGCATATGACATGCATGTGGGGTAGCGAGATTAGGCTAAACTTGGATTCACACACTTTCACGCTCTATACCAGGGTCTTCCTTACTAAGGTTAGATAGGGGTGTAATAGTGTTTGTCCCTTCGTAACTTAAATTTGATGGGACCCGCGAACCACCCCTCTCAGTGCGAGTTTTGTTCGGACCCTTATGGGAGATGATGGATTTTCAAACTAGGGACCTATATTTATAAGGAATAGAGCTTACCCACACATACTTGTCTATAGATTTTCCTAACTAGGATAGAGCCATAAAGAAACCCTATAAAATACGTGTATCTACCTTGGTTTGGGATAGGATCCTCCTCCTTCTCTATATGACTTAATCCGTGTCTGTTGTATATATGTTTTGTGTTGTCTTATGCATCTTGTATCCATTTTAGATATGCATACTACTTAGTCATTATTCTGGAAAAGCCCAATAATGAGATCATGACCCATTATTTAAAAAAATAAAGCACTTAGCCTAAGCATTTTAAAAAATAGGTTGGTACAATCCTTTTCAAAATAACTTGGACCCAACTCTTTTTAAAACAAATTTAGGCCTGACCTTTTTTGAAACAAAAAACCCGGCCCAGGCCTAATTTTCAAAAAGGGCCAAACCCATATTTCAAATAGGGGCTTCGGCCCTATTACTTAAAAATCCAAGCCAACATTTTTAAAGCAATCTAAGCCCAACTCTTTTTTAAACTCGAGCCTCCACCCATCAGAAAATAGCTTGAAGCCCATATTTTGAAGCACCCGAAGTCCAAAGTGCACATCAAAGTCCACAAGCCTGCGGGTTAACTCGCCCAAGTTAATCTCAAACCCAAATCATAACCTGATCCTTCATAGGATCTATGGTATGTGGACCATCATCAAAGAAAGAAATGGTTGAGGGAGACATTGAATTGAATCAGTGGTCCATCAATGGTTGGCTTAATCATGAAACGTTTTCATTAGTCGATAGGGATTTTTTTTTAAGAATTTTGGCAAAGTAGTTATTTAGGTTACATTACATGCATAATTTCACACATAGCCATGCACGATAGGTTGCATGCATGTTCATATCCCTATTTGAATGTATTTATGCCCTAGTTACACTCATGCATAAACACCCATTGCATAACATAATCATGCATTCCATGCTCAATTCCATAGTCATGCATGCATAGTCATCTCCAATGGGTCAAGAATCACATTCCAATTGTCTGTAAAACCATGGTCCAAGGTGGTAGAATTGAGATTCGGGATTCTAGTATTGAGCAGAGCAAGACGATCTCTCTACAGAGAAAGGTTAGGATTATGGGGACCCGTTGCGTGATCACAGTAGGAATGTAATAAATGTCATCGGGTTGGAAGATTGATTGGGTGTTCAACTTCAGAAGTGAGCTCACATGATGCAGAAATGATGTGTTTGATCACCTAAGGGTGATAACAAAAGGAATGCATCCATGCTTTTTATTTAAATCATTTTGAAATTGAATGAAATAAGAATGTCTTTCAGTCTCATCTCATCCCACCCTCCTCAAATCATCACCCTGTATATACCAAATTTTGTCTATTTTTTCTTACATTTTGTGCAAGTGACGTAGAAAATGGTTTTGGCAGTACAAAGGACTTGGAGCCATTAGTTGGTTTTAAGAATCTATTCAATGTGGCAATGAAAAAAAAGAACAAAAAAAAAAATGATAAAAAAATGATGAAGGAAAAGCCTTCGAGCTAGAAAACCCCCACTTCAAGACGTTGTTAAGAAGTTTCGTTAGGATATGGATTTCAAAATGATGAAGAGTCGTAGGAAAAATATACAGAAATGACTTATCAAGTTTTGTTCTACATTTGTTTGATGAAATCGATGAAAAAAATCTATTTTCTTTGTTATCTATGTTGTGATTGGTGTCTTAAAGGTATAATGATTATATTCTGATCAAATGAGGGGTGGTCATCTTTGGTCGACCAGTATTCCTAAAATGAACCAAATACTGATTTATCATTTGCGAACCCATTTTGAGCCTGAATGTCAAACCAGCTTTTTCTTAAAAGTCTGTACACCAGAAATTTAACCTGGGTTTGGGTCTCCTAGTGTTTGAAAAATCATTTGAGGCAATGGTCACTACCAAAATGATGGCAGACCATTTTTCTAACACCCAAAAGAAATTCAAAGAAGAAATCTCTTGTAAGCCCTTTTGACCCTGAAAAATTCATTTCTTGATTAACCTGTCAAATGATCACACCCCACACTGGGATAGTTTTAAAAAGATCAATCCCAAATGAAGTTCAAATGAAAATGAAGTTAAGATTCCTTCATAAAAGGAAAAGGAAAAGTTGCAGTAAAAGAAGAAGAAGAAGATGAAAAAATGAAAGAAAAAAAAAAAAGGAAAGAGATAGAAGAAGAAAAGGAGAAAGAAAGAAATAAAGGACATGTTACATATGTGATCTTTGACTAACGAATATCCGTGATGAGATTGATAAATTTTGAGCCTTACTATACCTTTTTTTTCTTTAACCCATACCCCTAGCCTACGTTATGGTCCAAATGAAAGTCCTAACCAGATTGGTATAGATTGTTGTCTCAAATGATTTGTCAAACTCAATGTTGAGTCTGAATTACGTAATGACTTGATCTTGATAAGGTGCGTAGGCAGCTTGTTTAAACAACAAGTTCGGTCAATACTTTGCAAATGTTTTGCCATAAAATGGGGTAGAAGATATCATTCGGGGAAAGAATTTTTTAGCCTTAGTTTCCTTGTTATTGGTGAAACCTAAATCCTAAGCCTACATTTCATCCCGGGTCTTAAAGTCCACCCTGAGATTGGAATATTTATCAGACTACTTAATGAGACACTAGTTATAATTCAAAACAAGGAGTTTGAAATAAGTTTGAAATAAGTAAGAAAGAACCTCTAAGTGGTTATACAGTGGGCGAGTTATGGTTATGAGGCCAAAAAAAAAAAGGTTTGTCCATTGATATGATTCTCTAAGATAGTAAAGTTACATTAGTGTCAAAGTACTGGTAAAATTTGTCTCCTATTTTACAAGCACAGAAAATCAAGCAAAGACAAGCAAGTTTGTGCATTCCATCCATATTCCTATTGAGATTGAGTTATTTGATTGCCTGCTCATTTATTTAAATTTCAAAGATATTTTAAAACATTAAGAATGCAATCCAAAGAACGTCCTTGTGGAGAAAATGTAAGATGGACAAGATCAGCTACAAATGCATCTACTGGGGCAGGTGTCATGCCGATTTTCAGAGGAACACATTTAGGGACATCTATATCATATGGGAATTCGAAAATATGGCCAACATCAGAATTGGGTTTGTTACAAGCTCATTGGGAAATAGGCACGTCATCATGTTTTATATCAAAAATAAAATAAAATAAAATAAAATAAAATATCCTGACCCTTCAAAGCTTCAAAGGAGGATGGATAGTCAAAAGGTTTTAGAATCACAAGTAGTTTTTATAAAGAAGATTCCTTTAGAGAAAGAGCAGTCTAACTGAGGCAAATGTCATGTCAGGTTTCAGATCTGCTTATTCAAGAAGAATTGAATTTCAGTGGGACCCATTCAAGTGCCTTCTTATCAGATTGGAATATGAAAACATGATCAAGACCAGTCATATATATATATATATATATATATATTATATCAAAATTCATTATTTTTCAAATGTCTAACTGTTTAGATAAATCATACCTAAATATATAAATTTGTATAATTGAATTTAACCAGTTTAAAATTAATAAAAAAATCTTGTTATAATTAATTCCCTTTACCTGATTTCCTAAATTACGCTCGCAAAGACGCCAAACGATGTCCGCGGCACTCACCCGATCCCTAATTCAAAAACCCGAGTTTATCAACTCAAATTTCATTAAAATGCTATTTTATCATTCCCTAAGCCCTATATATATTCCATATAACAATAAAATTAAAAGACCCTACTTACCCTGATTTCGGGATGGTGCCCAAAAATCCCAACTCAACGATCCACTTCGGCTACTTTGCAGAGAATGATCCTACGAACCACGTGGTGGTTCCTGATCCTCAATCCGAACTTTATTGGAGCCAGAATCGTAGAGACAAGGGAGAGAGAGTCGTGGGTTTGGAAAATAGAGATATAGATTTTGTTTTGTTAAATAAAATAATACTCTCAGTTTCCCTTATAGCACTCACTGCAGAGAAAACCGTCGCCGGTTTTCTCTAACCCTCAGAAAATCATCGTCGATTTTCTATTTAACCAACCCGATTTTTTTACCGTTTATGCATTACTACTCTGCGGTAATTCCAAAATTGTCGCCGATTTTCTGTTCCCTCCAAAAAACCGTCGCCGATTTTCTCCCCTTCCAGCCAAAAACCACCTTTCCTCAATTATTTTTATTATTTTATTTTTCCGGGTCTCTACAAAAAAATGTACAACTTATCCCATAATTAGTGAGGATGGCACTAAAGAGATTGAGGGTAAGGGCAGGGAAGATCTCAATCAGTTTAGAATTAATCGGGACACTCAATTAGACTCTAGTTAAAGTAAAAAAAGACACATAAATTAGGTCTTTACTTAGGTTGAAGGGTTTCAAGTTGACCCTAATTAAACAAAAATAGGTGCTAAAAAGAAGCAAGCAAGTATGGATTTTCCATCATCGACATATTTAAAATGATGTGAATTTAGAAAGAATTCGGTCCGTATTTGATGTTTTACGTTCGAAACTTGGACAAGTGGAATGGATTATGGGATAAGAGATAAGTTACCTTAATTTGTTGTTTGTTTGCGGTGAACCAAACAAAATTCTTTTTGTAGATTGGACATATAAAATGCAATATAAATTGATATTCATAATTATGGATGCATTTTATTCTTTGATGAACGGAGTAAAAATTTCTCCACACGTACTGTTTGGTGCTCGTTAATTAGAACTATTTATTTTCTTTCCATTTTAGACTTATTTCCTCCCCATATTACCAATATACACACTTGAACAAATTTCCAACACATCAAAAAATAAACACACATAACAAAGGACACGCTTTTTATATATAGATATTCTGAATACAAAAGTTTATGTCGATACAACGACCGGTCAACAAAACCATTCAAGATCGATACGTATACGATTGATCCATGCATTAACACAAATTTATTATCCCCGCATATTTATTTCATGAACTTCCATATATATATATATAGGGATTATTTCATTATAGATATTTTAGGTTGACACTCATACTTGCACAGTTTGCATTATGCCTTCTCAGCCAACGTGAGATATGCATTGAAGGTAGGGGTAGGGGCACCGCTATCAATCGTCACTTTAGATACGCAGCCATTCCATGCGGCGGTACTTTTGGGGCCAGACACGTCCAACTGTTTGCTAATTGCATCCCAAACATTAGCAGTATCATAGTGATGAGCAGCATTAATTTCAGTATAAACCTGCATGCATGCATACATACAATTGAGCATGAGTCTAATATTTTCCAGGAATATTAAAATAAATAAAAAATAATGAAATTTTCGAAAAAAGCATTGTGAGAAGTATCCTGACTCGGACACACACCAATACGTCTACAAGATGGTTGACGAATGGTGTAATATTGGCCGGACGTACCTTGTTAACAGATTTGCCGTCCCAGTTGAGGTTAGACCAGGACAGCATCCAGTCACACTCCTCTCTAGCCGAGTTCTTGCCGCGATACACGACAGCAGTTCCGTGGGTTTCTTTGTTCATGAACACAAGCGTCTGCCCGTTCTCAATGTCTTTGAGGACGGGAGGCACAGCGGGCTTATCCCACACATGGCTGATCGCAAAGGTCACCGTGTCTCCGGTGAGATTGTGAATGACGCACACAGTGGAGGGTGCGGCACCCAGGCCTGCAGCTGCTAGTTCCTTCTTTAGCTGCTCCGTGTATTGCCGAACGAGGGAGGAGTTCTGGTCTTGGGTGGCGCGTTTGAGGTGAAGAGCGGCGACGGTGGCTCTGTCGTTCTGGGTGATGGTCTTTCCGGCGTACTCCGGCATGGCTCCCAGAGTTGTGTCGGTGATGGCGTTCCCCATCACTTTAGAGTATTCGGCGGCCATTCTATGTTTCTATATGTGTGTGAGGAATTTGTTGTTGCTCTTAGTGGGAGGGGAGTGTATGTGCTAACGGAGGTGTGTGCTCGGAGCCACGCTTCGTACCCATATATATAGTGCTGGGATCCTCCGAGCAGTCTGAGGTGAGTTTATATTATATAAAAAGCATTGTCATTATTTTATGTTTAAATATCTATTTACGCGTGGCATTCGTCAAATTATGCGGCCACGGCATAACTACGCAAGATTATATTTTAATAATTATCTTTAGAAAGACCATTAATTAAAATTAATTAATATGAGTAGGTTTCTAGATTGCATGACCAGGCGTATGCTGCATGCTTATCCGACATGAACAAATTTTTCTTTCTCTCTTTTTTTTTCATTTTGAAAGATAATCTCGTTGGTGGTATGTTAATCAATTCACAAAAAATTGTCAAGCTAATCATCTTTAAAAAATATTATTAGTAATACTGACGACCCACGAAGCAACCTAATAATTATTATTTATATACTTAAGTTGTTTTCAATACCATGAATTCAATGAGAAAGATAAATTAGATTTTAGTTTGGTTGATTTGAAATCTAGAAACACCAACCCCCCTATATGTCATTTGTAATATTAACTAGATGTTGGACACCTTTATATATATCACTACAAAAAAACTAGGTTATTAGAGATGGTTTCAAATTAGTCACTAAACGGTGATGACTAATACTTATTAGTGATGAATTTTAAAATCGTCACTAATAATGAAATATTAGTAATGATTTTATTTCGTCACTAAAAGCTTAAGACCGTCACTATAAATTCTACATATTCTCGACTGAAAATCGTCACTAAAAACCAATTATTTGTGACTGTTTAATCATTATTAGTTACGGTTTCAAATCAGTCGCTAAAACGGAGGTGACTAATATCTATTAGTGACGAATTTTAAAATCGTCACTAATAATGGAGTATTAGGACGATTTTATCCTGTCACTAAAAGTATAACACCGTTACTATAAATTCTACATTTTCTTGGCTGAAAATCGTCACTAAAGGCCAATTATTAGTGACGGTTTAGTCATTATTAGAAAGATCGATAATTAAGAAATCTCTCATGATCTAAATTTCAAATTTTTAACCGGCCGAAAGCTTCTTTTCCAACGAATTTAAGAAATCGCTTATTGAAGAGTTGTTGTCAAAGCTGCTATTGATACCTCATGATCTGAATTACGAATTTCTAATGCAACATTAACAAAGCAGCGTATGAACTCCTTTAAAATTTCTTTCTCCCCTTGAACAAGACTCATTAAGTGGGCTGAAGTTTTCACCATTTTTTGATTTTTGACAAAATACTCTATAAAGTACTGTTCCATCTCGAAAGGAGCCAGCTACAAATTCTCAGGACATGATTACATAGGGCGCACCTTTCAGCTACATCAATACTCTTTTGTTTAAAAAAAAAAAAAGAAAAGGAGTCTAATGATTTTGTGAGACCCCAAACCCGCCAAGTGGGGCCCGGGTGTCACGTGTTCCAATCACCTGTATATAATACCATAATTAACATACACACAGCGGAATATAAATAAATAATCTCAAATAAATACCAAAGTTCTATATAACAACCCAAAACGAACACTACAACATCCAGATATCCGTATCCACAACCAGTATTTAAAACATAACCCAATATAAACACATTTGTATATATACCAGTATCTCACAATACCCAAAAAAAAAAAACCACTAAAAACAATCTTAGCCTAGGCCTTCAAACCCGATCTCCAAAAGAACTTGAAAAGTTGTTACCACTAGGTTGAGACACTTCTCAGTAAGAGTGGAATAAATTATAACTGTGTGTGACAAACGAGTTTTAATATTTACATATCAAAATAACCTGCTTCTCATATAATATCAATAACAACTAAGAAAACGTATCATTAATAATATCACTAACATCTGATATCATACACACATCTAATATGCATAAGTACATAATTTTTATACAAACGAAAGTTGTAGTGTGACGCCCCGATTTTCGTACAATTTTTTTTTAATAAATAAATAATCACGTCATAAATCCACAACATCCACAAATCGGTCACGTCAACAATCCTAGTACCATTCATACAACCCGACCCGCATTGGGTACCGGGTAAAAAGTATTTTATTGTATTCAACCTAACAGCGGAAGACAATATACACATATCAATAAGAATACAATACCCAGAGTATCAACATACATACAAATATTCACACTACCTTCCCATACTAAAAATTACTATTCAACTCTAGGGGAATTACATCTCCCCTAGTCCAAAAACTCACCCTGTGTATCAGGGTCTCAGCTCCTACTATCACTGAGCTCTATCACCCAACCAATCTCTGTTCCCTAAAAAATTTAGATAAATTGGGTGAGACACATCTCAGTAAGAAGGAATAAATTATTTACAGTGTGTGGCCAAATGAGTACAATTATAATACACTTTACTTTTCAAATCACCATTTCATTTAAGAAAATATACTGATATTCATATACACATAATCATATGGATATACAACAAGAGCTTTTATAAGCTTAAAAACCATTTATCAAATTCAATGATTTACAACACATATTTACATGCGAAGTTCCTGAGAATAAGGAAGATTACGTGCCCATACAGGTAGCTTCCCTCTGCCCTAACACGTTATGCAGCCGGGTATAGCCACATCTGATACCCATCAAGGCACTCACCTTACTCAGTAAGCCCTCAAGCGGAGAGTTTCACTTCACCTTAATTATTTATATTATTAACTCATACTGTTCAGTTTCTCAATTTTATCATTCTTTATTGTTCAATTTCCATTCTTTCTTTCATTTCTCATTTTAGCCAATTTTATCATTCTTTCATTTTTCATTTCCACTTTACTTTCCGGCTCATGAGTATCCTCGGTATCAAATACCAACATCGCGTCTGTAACTCATGGCCACCTTGAGGATCTTTCTATACACGCCATGCTTCCCCCCCCATGGTCAAGGTTGTGCGGCCCGAAGGCTGGATCTAACCGCGGTTGGCCGACCCGGTTAGATCAAATATCATATCACATATCGCGTCTGTAGTACGACTGGCCGGCCTAATACCCTGATCCAGACTCAGGGGGCCCAACAACCCTACACAATGGCACAGTCGACTGTCACGCCACACGCTCCAAAAGTCCGTGTGGTTGCACTAACACCACTCGCAACGGTACCGTGCTAAATATCATAACCATCCAACAAGGTTTACCACCACATACCCGTAATCATTATGCGGTATTGGCATTTCATCAATTATATTCCAGTATATCACAATTCAGTTCAATATAAATATTCTCATCATTTTCTGTGCACATTTCATCATCTCGTAATATCATATATCATATTTCATGTATTTTTCACATTTTCCCAAAATACTCATTTCTCATGCAAATAATTTCCACCCACAAATAAATACCACATTTCATTATTTTCCAATATCAATAATTCACAAAATCCAATTTTTTAGGCAAAACATTTCTACTCATATAATAATACCATATTACATTATTTTTCACTAATCAGATCAGTAATTCTCATTTCAATATTTTCTCATAAATTACACATTATTATATTTTACACTCCAAAACATCACAATTTACAATTACTCAAATGCCACACAATTTATCTGATATTTATATCATAATAATTTTTAGACAAAATATCATATGCTCAATTTCACATATTCATTCAAATAACAATTCTAAGAACACTGCTATAATTTATTCCCCTTACCTGGCTTACTGAGAGTCTCGCTAGAATCCAAAATTTCTCGCCCTTAGCATCCGAAATTTAACTCCTACAATTTACATTTTTCCCAGATTAATTAATCTATTTCTCCAAAATAATACTCATCTAGCCTTCCTTAGACCTCATATACCTCAAATTAATATTCAAACTATTATTTAATATCCCCACTTACTTTTCTGAATTTTGCCTGCAGATCCCAAAATTACACCTACGGCACTCACCCGGGCCCTAAATTCCAGAAATCCTACTTTAACCCAAAATGTTCAATATTTTAGCATTTCTAAATTAATGCTAATTAATTAAAAATAAGCCCCTTAATAACCCCGCACCCCAAATTTGGGGTTTTGGCCCGACACCCCCACGAGAATTTCGTCCCACTAGACTTGTAGAGAATCATCCCTAGATTCTCGTGGTGGTATCCATTCGTCAATTGGGCTTATATTTTGTGAGAAATTAAAGAAAAAGGAGAAAATAGCTTACCCCAGGGAATACGCCTACGCCGCTCCTACCACCAATCCACTTCAGGACAAATGACGGCAGTGGCGAATGGAGTCCAGTGGTATTTTCGGATTTTCAATCGGGCGAAAATCCGTCACGAAATCGAGAAGAGAGGGAGAGAGAATGAGAGGAGAGAGAGAGTGTGTGTGAGCTGCGTTGCAGCAAAAGAGAAAAGAAAATAAAAGTAAAGAAGAAGAAGATGATGATGTGGGGGGGGTGTTTAAATAAAACATTTCATCCTGAAGCTTTCTGAAGCTTCAGGATGTTACTAATAATAATAATAATAATATATTTTATTAATAAAAATAAAAATAAATTTTAATTAATTTAATTTTTTTCTTTTTCTTTTAAATCTGATTAATTAATTAGTTAATTAATTTATTATTTTTTTTAATTTTTTTTAATTTTTTTTTAATTTTTAATTTTGTTTTTTGAAATCACTTCACTAATCTTCTATAACCCTTTTTGGGGTTATTACATTCTCCCCTCCTTATAAAAATTTCGTCCTCGAAATTTGTCATTCCCCTATTTTCCTTTCTTAGCGAAAACACTTTCAATATTTATTGATTACCCTCACTTATGGCGGAGGAATACTGTGGTTACAACGAGGACTCTGGGAGATTACAACTATTCAAAATTCTCCCAAAACTATTCACGTTTCAAAACTAAAAACTCAATTCATCTTACATTACACTATATAAATAAAAACTACAATAATATTCCATTCACTTGACTGGCTCAACTCTAACTCCACTGAATAAGTGCGGATATCTCTAGCACATCTGATCCTCTAGTTCCCAGGAAGCCTCCTCAATGGCACGGTTGGGCCACAGAACTTTTACCAATGGAATCTTCTTCGTGCGTAGCTCATATTCCTTCCAGTCAAGAATCTGCACTGGCACTTCCTCATAAACTAAAGTATCACCCAACTCCAGTGCCTCATATCTGATCACATGGGAGGGGTCTGGGACGTATTTCCTCAGCATAGAAACGTGGAATACGTCATGGCTCCTAGATAGGACCGGTGGTAATGCCAAATGATAGGCAACTGGACCCACTCTCTCAAGAATCTCGAATGGTCCAATATACCTAGGGTTCAGCTTACCCTTCCTCCCGAACCTCATAACACCCTTCAGCGGTGCCACCTTCAGGAACACGTGATCTCCTGTATCAAACTCCAATTCTCATCGACGAGTATCAGCATAACTCTTCTGTCGGCTCTGCGTTGTCTTGATCCTGTCTCTGATGAGTCTGACTTTATCTTGAGTCTGCAGTATCAGCTCTGGCCCCAATACCTGTCTCTCACCAACCTCATTCCAGTACAACGGAGATCGACACCTCCTACCATACAGTGCCTCATATGGTGCCATCCCAATGCTAGCCTGGTAGCTGTTGTTATATGCAAACTCAACCAATGGCAAATACTGTATCCAACGACCTCCAAAGTCCAGCACACATGCTCGCAGCATATCCTCCAGAATCTATATCGTCCTCTCTGTCTGTCCATCTGTTTGAGGATGAAAAGCCGTGCTGAACAACAACTGAGAACCCATATCCCCTTGCAGACTCCTCCAAAAATGAGATGTGGATCATGGTCTCTATCTGAAACTATGGACACTGGGACACCGTGGAGTCTAACTATCTCCTGGATGTATAATTCAGTCAATCTATCCAAGGAGTAGTTAACTCTGATCGGCAAAAAGTGGGCAGTCTTCATCAATCAACCTACCACTACCCAAATAGCGTCCTGTCCATGCAATGCTAGCGGTACTCCTGAGACGAAATCCATCGCTATATGCTCCCACTTCCACTCGGGAATGTGGAGTGGCTGCAACAATCCCGCCGGTCTCTGATGCTCAGCCTTCACTTGCTGGCACGTCAAACATTGACCCACAAACTGAGCTATCTCCCTCTTCATGTTGCTCCACCAAAAGGACTCTCGGAGATCCCTGTACATTTTAGTGCTACCTAGATGTACAGTATATAGGGACCGATGCGCTTCCTCTAGAATGACTTTCTTGATCTCAGGATCGGCAGGAATACATAACCTGGTATGGAACCTCAAGGCTCCATCATCTGAAATACTAAACTCTGGTTCTTGACCATCCTATACCATTCCCATAAGCTCTACTAGTTCTGCATCATTCCTCTGAGCTGCTTTAATCCTCTCCTGTAGAGTCAGATGTAAAACCAAGTCAATAATGAACGCCTGGTGATCGCCCTCTACCAGCTCCACACCGAGCCTCTCCAGATCCATCTGAATCAGATGCTGAATCTCCACTGCAGATACAGTTGATTCCACTAATTTTCGACTCAAAGCATCAGCAACCACATTAGCCTTTCCCGGGTGGTAGCTGATAGTGCAGTCGTAATCCTTTATTAGCTCCAGCCATCTCCTCTACCTCATATTCAATTCCTTCTATGTGAAGAAATACTTTAAACTCTTATGGTCAGTAAATATCTCACACCTACCCTCATAAAGCTTCTTTTCTCATAATACATGAAGTACTATACTCAGATGTTCCTCATGCTCCTCTGGGCTCTTCAAATATACCAGTATATCATCAATAAATACTACCATAAACTGATCCAAGTACTGGTGAAAGACCCTGTTCATCAGATCCATAAACACTGCAGGAACATTCGTCAACCCAAACGGCATAACTAGAAATTCATAGTGACCATATCGTGTTCTAAATGCCGTCTTCGAAACATCTTCCACCCTAACTTTCACCTGATGGTACCCGGAGCGTAAGTCTATCTTTGAAAAGATTTGTGTCCCCTGTAACTGGTCAAACAAATCATCGATACGCGGGAGCGGGTATTTATTCTTGATAGTCACTTTGTTTATTTCCCGGTAGTCGATGCACAACCTTATCGAGCTATCCTTCTTCCTCAAAAATAAAATCGGTGCTCCCCAGGGTGACACACTGGGCCGAATGAACCCCTTATCTAACAAATCCTGCAACTTCTCTTTCAATTCTTTCAGCTCTGTCGGTGCCATTCTATACGGCGCCTTCGAAATCGGCGCTGTCCCTGGAACCAGATCAATAACAAACTCTACCTCACGATCAGGAGGTAGTCCCAGCAAATCCTCTAGAAATACATTAGGAAAATCTCTTACCACTGAGATATCCTCCACCCTCAGTTCCCCTTCTGATTCAGCCTTCACATAGGCTAAATATCCCTGACAACCTTCTAATAGCAATCTACACGCCTGAATAGCAGATAATAACTGAGGTGGGGTGCGCACACGTGATTTCACGAATCTGTACTCCTGTCCCTCAGGAGATCTAAACACTACCACTCTTTGATGGCAATCAATGCTAGCATCGTGGGCAGCTAGCCAATCCATGCCCAAGATTACCTCAAATCCATACATATCTAAAACCACCAGATTAACTAATAAATACCTCCCTTGAATATCCACTGGACAGTCCCTGAGTACCTCTCTACATACCCCTACGGCCCCAGTTGGCGTAGCAACAGACAAACTAATTTCTAACTGCTAAGGCTCAAACCCACACAATTTTACATAATCCCGAGCGATAAATGAATGCGTCGCCCCAGAATCAAATAAAACGGTAGTTTTAAATGACAGTATTGAAATAGTACCTATCACCACATCTTCTGCTGCCTCAGCATCTCCCGACGTCAGTGCATAAACTCGCGCCAACGCAACATTCCTCTGCTGTCCACCTCGAGGTGCCTAGTAGTCTCCTCTATACAGTTGAGGAGCAGCTGCTACTGCTGGTGGTGCCTGGCAGTTTCTCGCGATATGCCCAGGTTGGTGGCACTGATAGTAGACAACCTCTCTTGCTTGACACTCTCTTGGGTGCCTCCTCAAACTTCCTCTCCTCATCTGGCACCATATATGGAGCAAATTGGGACAGCTCAACAAACCTCGCTGCGTACTGCTGCACCGTCATAGACCCCTGTGTCAGATACAGAAACTCTAACGCCTTCATACTCATAACTGTAGTAGGAAAGTATCCCTCGAAGAAAATCTTCCTAAAGCGATTCCATGTCATCGCTATAGGATCCGGCCTCTGCTCCTCCAGTAGTCTCACTGACCTTCACCAGCGCTTTGCCTCCTCGGTCAATTTAAATGTGGCAAATAACACCCTCTGCTCGTCTGTACATGAGAGGGCTGCCAGTATATCCTTTATGTCCTGAACCCAGTTCTCTGCTACTAGTGGGTCCGCTCCTCTAGCAAAAGATGGGGGTCGCATACACGTGAACTGCTCGATTATGCAACTCTGTTGCCCCGAGCTCCTGGTCATCTCAGCCATTACCTGCTGAGTGACGCTACGCAATACCACGTCAGGGTCTGTACCACCCATACTGGAAGGTTCTACTCCATCACCTCCCACACTCGTGTTACTATTCCCCAAATCCATCCCACAAAGAATACAACTAATCTCAGCATACAATCACTATCACACAACCCATACACTACAGTAACTCATAAATTACTCTTCTATCCATATCCTTAATCCCCATTTAAGATTCAGTCCTACCACTCAGAAACAAGACCCAACGGTAGTATCCATGATTTTCCTGAAATCGTCACCCCAGGAAAAACACAGAAACAACCTCGGTACTCCTGCCTCTAGGCCGCAAGATAGAATCCTAAATTCTTACCTTATCCTCTAACAACCACTAACTCACATTTCAATCTACCCATCTCCTATTTCTCTCAAAATCCACTCCTATACTCTGGTATTGTATTCCGCTGTCTACTAAAGTCTACAGAGCCTAGCAACCTAGGCTCTGATACCAAACTGTGACGCCCCTGATTTTTGTACAATTTTTTTTAATAAATAAATAATCACGTCATAAATCCACAACATCCACAAATCGGCCACATTAACAATCCTAGTACCATTCATACAACCCGACCCGCATTGGGTACCGCGTAAAAAGTATTTTATTATATTCAACCTAACAGCGGAAGACAATATACACATATCAATAAGAATACAATACCCAGAGTATCAACATACATACAAATATTCACACTACCTTCCCATACTAAAAATTACTATTCAACTCTAGGGGAATTACATCTCCCCTAGTCCAAAAACTCACCCTGTGTATCAGGGTCTCAGCTCCTACTATCACTGAGCTCTATCACCCGGCCAATCTCTGTTCCCTGAAAAATTTAGATAAATTGGGTGAGACATATCTCAGTAAGAAGGAATAAATTATTTACAGTGTGTGGCCAAATGAGTACAATTATAATACACTTTACTTTTCAAATCACCATTTCATTTAAGAAAATACAATGATATTCACATACACATAATCATATGGATATACAACAAGAGCTTTTATAAGCTTAAAAATCATTTATCAAATTCAATGATTTACAACACATATTTACACGCGAAGTTCCTGAGAATAGGAAAGATTACCCACCCATACAGGTAGCTTCCCTCTGCCCTAACACGTTATGCAGCCAGGTATAGCCACATCTGATACCCATCAGGGCACTTTCCTTTCTCAGTAAGCCCTCAGGCGGAAAGTTTCACTTCGTCTTAATTATTTATATTATTAACTCACACTGTTCAATTTCTTAATTTTATCATTCTTTATTTCTCAATTTCCATTCTTTCTTTCATTTCTTATTCTAGCCAATTTTATCATTCTTTCACTTTTCATTTCCACTTTACTTTCCGGCTCATGAGTATCCTCGGTATCAAATACCAACATCGCGTCTGTAACTCATGGCCACCTTGAGGATCTTTCTATACACGCCATGCTTCCCCCCCATGGTCAAGGTTATGCGGCCCGAAAGCTGGATCTAACCGCAGTTGGCCGACCCGGTTAGATCAAATATCATATCACATATCGCATCTGTAGTATGACTGGCCGGCCTAATACCCTGATCCGGACTCAGGGGGCCCAACAAACCTACACAATGGCACAGTCGACTATCACGCCACACGCTCCAAGAGTCCGTGTGGTTGCACTAACACCACTCGCAACGGTACCGTGCTAAATATCATAACCATCCAACAGGGTTTACCATCACATACCCGCAATCATTATGCGGTATTGGCATTTCATCAATTATATTCCAGTATATCACAATTCAGTTCAATATAAATATTCTCATCATTTTCTGTGCACATTTCATCATCTCGTAATATCATATATCATATTTCATGTATTTTTCACATTTTCCCAAAATACTCATTTCTCATGCAAATAATTTTCACTCACAAGTAAATACCACATTTCATTATTTTCCAATATCAATAATTCACAAAATCCCATTTTCTAGGCAAAACATTTCTACTCATATAATAATACCATATTACATTATTTTTCACTAATCAGATCAGTAATTCTCATTTCAATATATTCTTAGAAATTACACATTATTATATTTTACACTCCATAATATCACAATTTACAATTACTCAAATGCCACACAATTTATCTGATATTTATATCATAATAATTTTTAGACAAAATATCATATGCTCAATTTCACATATTCATTCAAATAACAATTCTAAAAACACTTTTATAATTTATTCCCTGTACCTGGCTTACTGAGAGTCTCGCTAGAATCCAAAATTTTACGCCCTTGGCGCCCGAAATTTAACTCCTGCAATTTACATTTTTCCCAGATTAATTAATATATTTCTCCAAAATAATACCCATCTAGCCTTCCTTAGACCCTATATACCTCAAATTAATATTCAAACTATTATTTAATATCCCCACTTATTTTTCTGAATTTTACTTGCGGATCCCAAAATTACAACCACAGCACTCACCCGGGCCCTAAATTCCAAAAATCCTACTTTAACCCAAAATGTTCAATATTTTAGCATTTCTAAATTAATGCTAATTAATTAAAAATAAGCCCCTTAATAACCCCGCACCCCAAATTTAGGGTTTTGGCCCGACACCCCCACGAGAATTCCATCCCACTAGACTTGTAGAGAATCATCCCTAGATTCTCGTGATGGTGTCCGTTCGTCAATTGGGCTTATATTTTGTGAGAAATTAAAGAAAAAGGAGAAAATGATTTACCCCAGGGAATACGCCTATGCCGCTCCTACCACCGATCCACTCTAGTAGAAATGACTGTAGCGGCGAATGGAGTCCAGTGGTATTTTCGGATTTTTGATCGGGCGAAAATTCGTCACAAAATCGAGGAGAGAGGGAGAGAGAATGAGAGGAGAGAGAGAGTGTGTGAGCTGCGTTGCAGCAAAAGAGAAAAGAAAATAAAAGTAAAGAAGAAGAAGAAGAAGATGATGATGATGTGGGGGGAGTGTTTAAATAAAACATTTCATCCTGAAACTTTCTGAAGCTTCCAGATGTTACTATTAATAATAATAATAATAATAATAATAATAATAATAATAATAATAATAATAAATTTAATTAATATTAATAATAATATATTTTATTAATAAAAATAAAAATAAATTTTAATTAATTTAATTTTTTTCTTTTTCTTTTAAATCTGATTAATTAATTAGTTACTTAATTTATTATTATTATTTTTTTTTAATTTTTTTTTAATCACTTCACTAATCTTCTATAACCCTTTTTGGGGTTATTACATGTAGAGACCCAAACCTTTAAAAACTAGATTCGTCAACGAATGTGATGATCCGTCGACGAAGTCCTTCAGAGCCTCGTCGACAATTTGTATGGTGGATTCGTCGACAAATTGGACCGAGGCAAAGGCCCTATAAATATCCCATTTGACTTGCTTAGGAGCTAAGCTTATCCCAAAAGCTCACTCTCTCTCTCTCTCTAACCTGCGAATCTCTCTCTCTCTCTCTCTCTAGGATTTTTCACCGTTCGTCATCCATTTCCAAAAACGGAGGGTAGTGCGTGGATCAGAAGAGAAAACTCTACAAGTTTAGCGGATCAGATTGTCGTTTTGAAGATTTTTGGGTTTCCCCAAAAATTAAGGTAAGGATTTGATTCTGATTTCGATTAGGTATTTGTATAGTAGTTGGGATTGCAGTGAGGTAATATTCTACGGTTTTTAGGTTTCAAGGATCCAAGGTCGTTGTTTTGGACCAAACCATTCGTGTCTTCATTTCCTGGTTTAAGGTAAGGGGAATTTGATTACAACAGCATTTTTGGCAAACTAAATCACTAAAAAGCTAGTTTATATTTATATGTATGATTTAACTGCTTATTTTCTAAATTCTACCGAGTAGAAATGCCGGTTTTACGATTTTTGGTAAAAACGAGGATTTTGGCGTATGATCTCCAAATCTTACGAAAATCATTTATTTGCATTTATATTGTATTAGGAGATGTTTGAATCCTTTACTTTTCCTTTCAAATGATGTTTACTGGATTTATATCATTTAGTAGATTTTTGGACAAAACTCATGTGATGTATGTTGAAATGGAAACGTATGAATTTTCTATACTATTGATATAGATTATGGGAACGGAGTTCCAATTTGTTATACTGAGTATGTGAAAAACAAAGGCTGGTAATACACCGGACTGTATTTGTGAAAAGGGAAAAACCGAGTGGATAGGCGTTGGTTTGAACCCGATGTGATTATTTGAATTTGTGAAAATACTGGAATTGCACATGTTACTATATTTTGTTATAAATTGTATATATAATAAATGGAACCACAGCTTGCTACTAAAGGAGTTAAAAGATACTCCAATAATAGGAGTTGAAAGATACTCCAGTTAGAAGTTGAAAAAGCTTCAATTATGGGGTTGAAAGATAACCCCCAATGGCAAGGAATATTCCTTAACTGGAAGGGTACAGTGCAACCATTCATGTTTAAAATCAGTTTGGGTACATAGATAGTCGGCTAGCAAGTGAAATGAAACCACTGGTGAAACAATAAACCAGATGGGGGGAGTCGGACTATATATAGATACTTGACATATGCCTGCATGAACAGTGCATTGTTGGAGATATCAGTGCACAACCCGTGCCACGGGGTAAATAGGCAATACATGTATGACAAGCTGGTAGTTGTTCTAATATTCATATGCATAATTTAAATATTTGATGTGCTAATAAATGTTATACAATACAGTATTATAAACAAACGTTTCAAACATGTGAGTGTATGAAAATGTGCATATATGCAGTCACACACTGTTGTAACACTTTCTTCCTTACTAAGAAGTGTCTCACTTTATCTTACAACCTTTGTTTTCAAGTCCATCAATGTGTCTGTCCTAGTAGCTAAAGGGACTGGAGAGATTATTTTGGTTAGCTTACGTAAGCATACGAATTTGGTATTAAACTTGGATGAAGTTCCTTTTTGGATGATTGTAATAATGAAAATTATTCTAAGTCCGAATTTATGTAAATTATGGATGTATTAGTAAGCTCTGGTACAAGTCTAGTAGAAATCCCAATGGATGTTTATGTTTTTCCACAACATTTACGTCATGATTATGTATGATTTGTACTCGTATGTCCCTGTTTAGGGCGGGTTGTTTCCATATCTTGAACAGGTATAGGTATTCGATATAAGTGAGTGACACCTGAGTCCATATAAAGGGTCGGGTCGTTACAAAAGTCCCCAAGGATAGGGAAGATTATTCGCCCATACAAGTAGCTTCCCTCTGCTCTGGTACTAAAAATTATATACCAGAGCACCCACCTTACTCAGTAAACCCTCATATGAAGTATTACCTCACTGCCAGTTCATACATCTTTATTATTTTAAGGGCGAAGGTTTTCGGGAATCGGGATGTCTACTCGCTCATACAAGTAGCATCCCTTTGCACTGATACCAAGAAACTACCTAGCAGAGCACTCGCCTTTCTCAGCAAGCCCCCCAGCGGTATGTTTACCTCGCCGCATGCACACACATGCATTCACAATATGTTATACCATTATTATTATGTTTTAATTAAATTCACATGCATAACACATCCACACAGGAATCATGCAACTTATACTTCGTCTTCCAATGTCTTCAGTACGTGGCTCACATAGAGCAACTGCGTACATATCAGTACGTGGCCCACACAGGCACCTATGTACTTCTTATTTACACGTGGCCTACACAGGCACCACTACCCACAAAGGGTACATAACATGGCCCACACAGGCACCACCATCCACACAAGATACATAACATGACCCACATAGGCGTCATTATCCACACAGAATATAACGTGACCAACACAGGCACCACTCTAGCTTCTGCAACATGTGGCCCACACAAGTACCACTATTTACTAGTATCCAATCCCCATGACCTACCCGCCGTACATAAGTAGAACAAGCTCCTCGACTTGTCAATGTCCTACCCTATATAAATGACAATATGAAGAGCTCCTTGACCTGCCAACGTCATATCATGATTTATATTTAGGCAATACAACAACCTCCTCATGCCAACTTTATATTGAGATGCATACGAATAACCACACCAGTTAGTTCACACAGACGAATCAATGCATTACCACGCAGGTATCCAACAGATCAATACATTCTCACACAGTAGTCTAACAGATCAATACATTTCCACATGCAAATCCAAATATTACAGTACTTCATATTCAATTTATTAAGAAAAATTATTCTCATGTCACACGAATTTAACATCATATGCAATTATCTCAAATGTAAACTTTAAACAAAATCATCATATTCCAATACTTAAGTTGTTCTAAAAAAAATCATATAGATAAATAACAAATTTTATATGCTCGTAAATAACTAGTTCACCTTAATAAAATACTGATATAATTTTATTCCCCCTTACCTAATTTACTGAACCACGCCTGCAGGGCTCCCAAAATTATACCCATGGCGCTCACCCGAAACCTGATTCAATCAAATCAACTCCAATAAAATATTATTTTAACATTTCTTAATTTACAATAATTAAATAAAAATTAATATATAATAACCCATTTATCCTAATTTTGGGGCTATGCCTACAATGACCCCACGAGAAATTTGCTCCACTAGACTTGTAGAAAATCATCCCTGAATTCTCATGGTGGTGTTCGATCGTTAATTTGGCTTAAAATTTAAGAAAAATTAAAGTAAGAATAAGAATTTGCCTTACCCTAGGAGATATGCTTACGCTACTCCTACGACAAATCCACTTCGACAGATATGTCGGTGGCGGAGAATGGAGTCTAGTGGTATTTTCAGATTTTCATTTGGGCAAGAATCTGCTGCAAAATCGTAGAGAGAGAAGAAGTGGAGAACGTGAATTGAGAGAGTTTTTTTTTTTTTTCCCTTTCCTTCCTATTCTACGCATGAGAAGAAAATTTTATTTTTTTTTTCTTCTTTCCTCTTCCTACTTTGTTCCAGCAGGAAACTTAAGCTCTAAGTTTTCCTCTTTTTTTTTTTTTTTTCTTTCCTTTATCCTTACTTTATACCTTATTATATAATAACTTTATATATATATATATATATATATACCCACAATCCTCAAATTTCTTAATTTAATTAATTTTCTTAATAATTAATTAATAATAATATTTTTCATTTTTTATTTTTAAAATTTTTTTATTTGTTTTTGGATCATTATAGATTTGGTTGACTTCTCCCCTATGAAGGGTTGGTTGTGCACCCCGTTCACTAGTTTCTCTAGTTGGTCAATTTTCCTGTGCTTTTCCTCAAGCTCTTGGGATTGCTGCCATAAATAACTACACTATTAACATCTATCTTCTTGGTTGGGTTTGATAAGATCGCTGCTCATAAATACCAACACTATTAGCATCTATCTTCTTGGTTGGGTTTGATACCTTTACAACGACTTCTTGTGGTATCATCACCTTCCCATTAGGTGCTACCTTTATCGAGGTGGCTTCAGGAGCACGTTCTATATACAATGTTAGGATGTTGAGAAGGGTTTGTATTGTTATTATTATTTTATATTTAAATATTTATTTACGGCTTGCATTGCTCAAATTATGAAGCCACTGCAAGACTAGGCATAATGAAAAATGATTATATTTTAATAATTATTGTAATATGTAAATTAATGAAGAAAGACTGAATCAAAATTAGTTAAGACCGATGTTTTAAAAGGCGAAGTCATAAGGCGAGGTGTTTTAACCCTCAAAAGGCGAGGCATAAGCCTTAAGGTGTTGGGGCGTAAGCCTTTTGAGAATTTATTTTTTAAGAGAAAAATTTGTTAAATTAATTATATATATTTAAAATAAAGTAAAAATTAAGAAAATCACAAATATAATATAGAAAAGAAAAATTAGATGTACTTCGCAAAATACTTGTTAGCCATTCAAAAATTGCTAACTTGAATACATGACATAAATCATGACAAATGATAGTTATACCATTATAAAGTTCAAAATATTTTCATGACGCTAGAGACAACTTTCAATTATTTTGAAAAGGTTGAGGTTTAAGAGTTTTAGAAATAAACTCATATTATGACATTTCTTTTACACAAGCATGTAGTTAAAATTTTCTAACCAATTCTAACTTGAGAATCACACACCTAAAATGTGTAAGACTCAACTAAAAAGGCTCAAAAAGCATGTCTTTTGTAAAAATGCGTAAGTCTCGGCATGTAATGCACTAACCTTTTTGGAAATTGGTATTTTAGATTGAGCCTCAAGGCATTTTAAGCATGCCTTGCCTTGAGGCGCGAGCCTCGATTGAGCCTTTTAAAACACTGATTAAGGCTAATTAGCTTCTAGATTGCTTAAAATAATGAATTAAGACCAAATGAATTAACTATTTTCATTTAGAACCATGAATTCTAGGTATTTTTTCCTTTTTTTTGGATTTAAGTAAATTCTAATAAAATATAACATAAAATTACACATAATGAATTTGTTTAAATTTCACACAGATTTGATTCAAGCCTAGAAATGTGTACAAGTAAAATAGGATAGGATTAAAATTATAATGAATACATAAGATAGGACTAAAACTTAATTTGAATAGTGAAAATTGAAGGCCAATCATGCAAGTAAAATATTCACTAATTGATACAAAATTTAGCTATTATATTTTTTTATGTTTATAAATTATGAAAACAACATACCCAGTTATGCACTGTAAGGGATAAGATAAAGGGAGATGACTTAGGGCTTAGTTTGGCCTCCCAAGTGATTTTTTAGAAGGATCATTTGAAAAGGAGTTGATGAAAGGAGCTTTTTGATATTATTTTAAAAATATTTTACCATCCTATGAAAAAAGAGTTGTTAGAAAGAAAAAAATTGACTTTGAGCGTTTGATAAAAAATAAATAAATTGTAAGATGCCTAAAGTATTTAAAATGTCTAAAATAGACATGCATTTCTAGAAAATATAATTATTAATAGATTTGTAATATTTAAGAAAAAATAAGGATAACAATAGAATTGAATAATTTGTTGGAGAAAAAGTTAGTTTTTAACTTTTAAAAGTTCAAAATTTGTAATTTTTAAAATTTAAAATCTGTAATTTTTAAAAATTCAACAAAAAAAGCTAAATACTAACTTTTAAAATTATAAAAGTTGTTTGCAAAACACATCGAACTAACTTTTACTTTTAAAAATGAGAATTTTTTTTTTTTTAAGTTAATGTCATTATAAAATGAGAAATAAAGCAAGATACTTGGAAACTTCAAAAAAGAATACGGAAAAAAGCGAGGATAAAACAACCTCTCACATTAGAAAAAAAAATACAAAAGAACACTTCACAATCTCAAAACCACCATCACCTTGCAAACAAACAAGCAAGACTTCCAAACAATTGAAATTAAGGCTACATTGTGTATTTTTTGGGATTAAAATAAGCACAGACAAAAGTTAAGAGAAAGTCGCAAAAGTCAGAAAAGAAGTCGGGAATAGACGGAAAGATTGCATTGAACTTTTGTCGACAAATTACAGAAATTGAGAACGTACTAAGTCCACAGAGACAAACTCATCCTTAGATGGTTTGGACATCCGCAACATGGCTATAGAGTGCGCAAGTGGGGAGGAGTGAGTTAGTTATTCTATGTGGCAATAGGAAGGGATTTAATTACTTTAAATTTGTCAAAGGAAATTGTCTGACTATGATGTACAAATTGATGGAAAAGAATTCATATAACTAACCCACCTTCTAGAACTTAAAACTTGATTTGTTGATTGTTGATAAATTTTTAGTCTATTTAAAATTTATTGAGCCTACAAGACTGTACGTAATGAAAAACAATCCATCTTCAAGCTCCAGCTAGAGTTCTCATATGAAATTTGGTTCAAGATTTTGGATACAATTTTTTCTATTCAAAATGCACAAAATTCCCGTTTGGTTAAGTGTTTAATTTTTGGAAATTTATTTTTAGCATCTAAAAGCATCCTAATGATACAATGAAAAGACGTATGTAACATAATATACTTTTAATAATGATTATTATTTAATCTTGGTTAGTATTATTATTATAACAAATTAAAATTGGATCAACCTGAACATAATTTTATAGTTTATTTTTTGAAAAATAATTTTAAAGTTGATAGCCCAATGTAATTTTGAATGTATAAAAAATACGATGTAATTCTTTATTTTTATTTTCAAATATATATATATATATATATATATATATATACGCACACACGAGGAAGAGATTCTGTATAATTTCTCCTTAGTGTATGCTCTAGCCGTTAGCATCTAGGTCGATACTTTTAAGTTGAAAGATTTAACATTGTCAAGCATTTATATAGAGAATGAGATCAAGAAGCATTAAATAGTGAAATTAAATATCGCAATTTTCAGGCAGCTTGTGCATTAAAGGAGGTTATTTTTCAAATTTAAAAAACAATTTGTGAAGGATCAAATTGAGATTGCCAGTTAATGTCCATGCATAATTTCCTACCGTACCTAATGGCTTGCTTTAGGAGAAATTATTAAATATACCGAATGTCATGCACAAAATTTTCTTGATTTGATAATAAATTTCTTAGTAGTGGATCCGTTTTTGACATAAATATTTATTTTTTATTAGTTTGATATACTACTTAACTTCCATTTGGAACATTTTTAAAAATAAATAATTTTTTTTAAAAAAAAAGTACTTATTTTAAGTGTTTGTGTCAATAAGTGGCACTTGGTGTACACTTAAATAAATAAATAAAAATTTTAAATTAATTTTTGTAAAAATAAAATACTTTTTATAAATTCATCTAAAAATATTATAATAAATATTTTTGAACTACTTTTAAATAAATATTATTATAAATAAGTAATTTAAAAAAAAAATACTTTTCTATAATTGGTTTCAACAATCCCATGGTATTATTATAAATAAGATACATCCAATTCACCAAATAGGCTTTATTTTTACAATATATAGGCATTATAATTTTTATTACCTACTTGCTCTTGATGCACCATTCCCTCATATATATAATCTTCTCATTTTATTGCAAATAGCAATTCCAACATTACACATTTGGAGCTCTCCTCTCTCTCTCTCTCTCTCTCTCTCTCTCTCTCTCTCTCTCTCTCTCTCTCTCTCTCTCTCTCTCTCTCTCTCTCTCTCTCATATTTTAAATTTTTATTATTTTATTGTTTTTAATTTAATTAATCTTGAGCACGTACACCTTATAATGGAAATGAAAATAAAATATACCATTAATTCCTAGTTATAATCTAGTCTTTACAAATTTTATTTGTCTTTATCAGCATCATTTTAATTAATTTATTGAAATATACTTGAAAAAAAACCTACTCATCAAGTTACAATAGACTTGAAAAAAAAAAAAAACAGTAGAAATATATAAGTATTTTTTATCGTTTTCTATTTTTCTCTTATTTTATTGTAAATCAGTTTGATTAGAGAATTTTACTTGAAAAAGAAAAGAAAAGAAAGTAAGAAAGAAATTTATTTTCTCTTATATTTTGTCTCTTCATCAAATACCAATAAAAATGAAAATTTATTATAATATGATTAAAAATTAAGAAAAACTAAATATTATGAATATGTAAAATAAAAATTTTATTAATTAATTTTGTATATCTTTTATTTCCTTTCTCACTTTCCTCAATGGCCAAATATGAAAAAGTGAAATCTTCAATATTTTCTTTTTCTTTGTTTATTGTGCGTTTGGTAGCATGAATTTAGGATTTGAATTTGAATGGATTTAGACGAATTTCAATACAATTTAGCATTATATTTTATCCAAATTCAATGTGAATCTAAATCCAAAGACCTCTCTAAACTTGAGGTCACTATTTTTCCAATTCCAAACAGGCTAATAAAGATTTCAAGAGAAAATGTGAAATGTAGGAATTATTGGATGAAAGAAAATTTTTAATTCTATTGGGTGACACAACGTCTTGGAGGGCCACCTACAGGAAGGGGTAAATCTCTAAATCGCCTCAGCTAAATGGTGGACTCAAAATCAATGAAAAGGGGGGCATATATATGGATGAGAAATGAGTCAATACATAGTCAATGGAATTGCCACTAATCTATTTTTACTTTCTGTGAGATAGAACACTTATTTAATATGTTACTAGTTCATTGGCCTCTAAATTACACTTAAATCCAAGAAAACCAATAGTCAATTGTTTACAATACAAGATAGGATTTGTGAGTACATTTATGAAAAGGGAAGGAACTAGCACCTCTTCACACCTGTCCAATGGACAATGTCTAATTAGTTTAAGATTACCTAGAAAAATCAATCGATCAAAACTAAATTCTTCCATTTTATTCAATTACCAAATATTTAAATATTGGGTAACCCTGCAAAAGATGAAAACTACCCTTACCATAGGTTCCCCAAAAGCTTGCAAATAAATACAACCCTTAGCAATTCTATCGAGGACTAATTGTTCATTGTGTTTTCTCCACTATAAATGTAATGACCCGAAGAATAATAGTATTTAAATAATGATTAAGATGGTGGAAAATGGAAACAGTAACAGAAGGAGGAAGTCAACATTGTCAACGACATTATACTTTGGAAGGAATAACCGAGAGAAATTATCAAGGTCTCGTCGACGAACACAGGGGATTCGTCGACGAGGGTATAAGAGGGCCTCGTCGACGAAGCCAAGTTTTGTTGACGAGGAAATACCGAGAGAGGTTTTGGGTTGTACGAATTTCTTCGACGAGGAATGGGTTTCGTCAAAGAAATTATTAAAGGACTCATCGACGAGATGACGTGGATCGTTGACGAATCCAACCCTATAAATAGCGAAAAACTTGGATTTTGATGAAATTCAGCGCAGGAACTCCCTCTCTCTCCTCCCTTCGACTCCCTCTCCTTCTCTCTTTGATTTCAAACTGGATTTACGCCGGTTCGACGATCTGAAGTCACTATGATGTTCTTAGAGAAGTTCTCTCCATATCTACCAAAGCGGATCATTAGTAGAGCTGAGTTGAAATTCGTCTCTGAATTGAGGTAAGGTTTTTTAAGCCAAATTTGGTCTTATAGTAGTTATAAGAAATGATATACACGTGAAAATACTGAAATTTAATACTGGGAGTTTTCATTTTCAGGGTATTGAGCAGGAAACCCTACGGGTGTTAAATCAGGACATTTTAGGGGCTTTCTCAGTAGTCAGGTAAGGGAATAAAGTAAAGCAGTTATTTTTTACGTAAATTACTATTATTTATGAGCAAATTGATTTTCTAAAAAATATGTATGATATTTGAATATTATGGAATAACTGCATATTTGGGAAAATACTGCTGTTGTATGGGAATTATAATTTTAGAATGAAATGTATGATTTACCCAGTTTTGTGTGGCATGAATGGTATTTTTCATGAAAAGTATTATGATATGGAAGATGTTATAAGTAAAGCATGTTTTCAGGTATTACGAAAAGATATAGTATGTTATGATGATTTTGACAAATACATGAAAATTGATTTATTTTCATAATGTGTATATATGAAATGATTCTGGCACGAGGCCGTGTATATACGAAATGATTTCGGCTCGAGGCCGTATATACCTAAAATGATTCCGGCGCGAGGCCATGTATATATGAAATGTTCGGCACGAGGCCGTATTTATGAAATGATTCGGCGCGAAGCCATATTTGTGAAATTATGAAAGATGCTATATTATCATGTATTATATGTTATCAGAACCCGGATGTTAGTTTAGTTCAGTTCAGGAGCACGGTACCGTAGTTTATAGATTAGATATATATGATTAGATTGGTGGTAACCACCCACAAGGGGGTGGGAGATGGATAGTCGATGTGGCTTTCAGTAGAGAGTGGATATCAACCTGGTAGTCCGAACCAGGGTGTGCGGGCCCATCGTGCTTACAGACATTTTTGACTCGACAGTGGTCGGCCAGCCATTGTCAGGTCCCGCCTTCGGGCTGCACAACCCGTCATGGGGAGTAATACATGACATCAACTAGCTATTCATCCTGTGTATGTTTTCAGTATTATCAGGTAGAATAGACGTTTTATGAACAATATGATTTATTAGCAAATATGAAAAGTATATGATTATTTAGTACGATATGATGAATGTTTACAGATATATGAAAAATATTGTATATGTATAATTGCATTAAATATTCATGTTGCTGTACAACTGTATTTAGTTTATTTTTCCTTACTAAGATATGTCTCACCCTTGAACCTAATTAATTTTTCAAGAGACCCTGAGAGACCAGCGGGTCGTGGTTGCCGTTGAACTTATTGAGTTACCCCATTAGGAGGGTAAGATTTTGATCTACAATCAGGAGATTTTTGTTGTATGATCCTAGGGTTATTTTGATGTTTTGGAAGTTGTATATAAATACAATATTTTGATGATGTAGTAAACTCTGGTATTATGTTTTATGGTTGGATGATTGAGATTTTATACTTACTGCTGCTTAGGTTTCCGCTGTGATTGACAGGTGTCCCCGTTACCCACGGGTTCGGGTTGACTTTTCTATTTATTATGTTACCTTTTATATTAAGATTTTTGAGGTCATTACAATAAATATCTTATTTACCTACCTTATCGTGAGAGACCTTGTGACAAAAAAAATTCCTCTCACTTCCAGGTTTTTTAAAGCATGTGAATACATAATCTTCAAAACCAAAGAAAAATTCATTATGGGTGTAGGTTATTCATGTCAAGACTATAAAGGAAATTGTGTAATTTTACAGCAAACCATCGATGGTTTCTATATACCCTTCGACGGTTTCAACAAACTGTCAACGATTACGCCTATTGCTAAATTGTCAGGAATCCTAACAGTTTAAGATTTGCTAATATCTGATAATTTGCAATGAGCCGGGATTCTTCAGTTGTATTAGTTGAGCATTTGTTTGTATTTGATAATCTAGGATCTTTTTAATTTAGTATTTAAATACTTTTGAATTTGTAACAACTATACCTTGTACAAGTCCTATATATAGGACATGTCTACATCAATGGAAATGTCTAGCATTTTCTATATGGTATCAGAGCTTTTTCTCTAACGAGCTTTCTTTTTTCCCCTAATGGTCGTTTCCTCTGATTCTGTTATTGTCAACACTCTCGAGCTTCCTTGCAGTTGCAACTCTCCTCTTATTGCCATCAATGTCGACTCCTAGTTTCCTCTGAAGCCGACCCCTTCCAACTTCCCTTCTTAATGCATCCAACTAACGTCATTGCTTATTGACTATGACTTCCAAGTCTATCTTGACGGTATCACCGTATGTCCATCACGAACCCTTTCTACCAACACCTCCTCTGTCAGTTCATCTTCTGAGGGTGTCTCCAATCCAAATTTTGGGCATTGGCTCTAGCAAGATAAGCTGATCTTTCATGCCATCCTTGCATCTATCTTCAAACCGGTTATGCCGCTTCAACCACTGCTCATGATGCTTAGTCCAAGTTGCAACAATTGTATGTCAATCGTTCACACACTCGTGTTATGCAACTTAAGGAGGAGTTGACTCTCATTCATCGAGAGTCCTACTCGGTCTCGGAGTATCTCCATGCCACCAAGGTTTTAGTTAATGAACTTACTATGATTGACTTTTCCGTCTCAGTGCATGACATTACTCTATATATCCTCAACAGTCTTGATCCTAAATTCCGTGAGATTAATTGTTGTGCCTATTCGGGCATGTGAGACTTCTCTTACATTTGAGGAGCTTCATGATATGCTGGTTAGCCACGAAAGTAACTTGCAACATGTCGATGCTTCCAATTCCATCCTAGTTGCCACTGCGAACACCACTCATCGCTGCACTACCGCTTCCACATTCAACCGCAACCAACGTTCTAGCCCTAGTTCTATGGTCAACGTCGCTCCAACTCTGGTCGCAAAAAAACACAATGAGCAGACTGGTAAGCCCTAGATTATTTGTCAGCTGTGTGATAAAGTGGGCCACTCGGCCAAGACTTGTTACTCGGCTTCGATCAAGAGTGAATGTCTGTAGATTGTGCCACTACCAACGCGTCCACCTACAAAATTTGGCTTGTGGATTTCGCTGCTTCTCACAACATCACCTCTGATCTTGCCAATTTCTCTATTCACTCAGAATATGATGGCACGAATGAGGTCGTCATTGGCAATGGCTTAGGTTTGCGAGTCACATATGTTGGCTCTATGTTTCTTCCCTCTTCCTCGAAACCTTTTAAATTGATTAATACCCTTTATGTTCCTAATATTCACAAGAACTTAATCTTCGTTCATAATTTGACTCGTAGCAACAATGTCTAGCTTGAGTTTCGCCCATTTTATTTTCTTGTAAAGGATCAGAGCATGAGGGCGACTCTTCTTTGCAGTAAATGTCAAGATGGTGTCTATCCAATGCCAAATGTTGATGAACGTCTCAAATAGTCACTGACTTCACAACAAGGCTGAACGTCTCATTATAATCAAAACTAGGTCATTAATGAAAAATTTTGGTCACTAATCGTGCTTAATAACGAGAAATACTACCATTAGGACTTCGTTTGATACGAAAAACTCATTTGCAGTTAATGGGTTTGATTGTAGAGCGCAATGGAACTAGCTCCTATGTTCCATGTTTAACCAATGCAGTGAACTTTTCAGACATAGCATGCCCCACTTGGGATCTTTCAAGGCCTAAGACACACATATAGGCTTAACAGGTTATGGAAGAGGGTGTCTAGTGGCATGGCAAAGATGTTTGGGTCTATGAATATTTTTCATAGATTAAGTGGTCATACCATGAGTATGGGTGGACCGAGTCGGAGATTCAAGTATGGTGGATGAAGGGATTACCTCTGGTGAAGAATGTGCAGGGGAGGGTGATGAAGACTAGGAAAGGGAAGTCGGAACTGCAGGAGCGCTATCTATCATGGTGGTAGAAGGGTATCCATCCAATGGAAGGCACCGCTGGTATGACAAGATCCTTTGTGTTAGCACCTGAAACTAATAAAGAAGGCACAACGTTGTGGGCAGAAGAAGAAAAGGGAAATATACATTCATAAAAAACCATATGCCTAGACATGTAAATGCGAGAGGTAACGAGGTCCATACACCTATAGGCACTCTGGAAACTCAAGCAGCCGATAAAGAGACAAGACGTAGATTTTGGTTGAAGTTTATCGAAAAAAAGGGGCGTATAAAGGAAATTGTGTAGTTTTCCAGCAAACTCTCGACAGTTTTTATATACCCTTTGACGATTTCAGCAAACCGTCGATGATTACGCCTATTGCTGAATTGTCGAGAATCCTAGCAGTTGAAGATGTGTTAATATCTAATAGTCTGCGGCGATCTAGGATTCTTCAGTTGTATTACTTAAATATTTGTTTGTATTTGATAGTCTAGGATCTTTTTTATTTAGTATTTAAATACTTTTGAATTTGTAACAACTATACCTTGTACAAGTCCTATATGTAGGACATCTTTACATCAATGAAAGTGTCTTACATTTTCTATAAAGACAACACACAAACACATGTAAAGATAGAAGAGACAACAAGTAAACAAGTTAAGCAACCACAAATGTAAACAAATTGCAAAAAAACATATAAACATACATACAAATATGCACATAAGACATGCACAAGAGGTGTGCACTGAAATTAGAGAGTCAAATAGAATTACCATCATGAAAACTTAAAATGATTCTATTAGATTCTCCACCCCTCAAGAGATGATTGAGTGTCCCTCATAAGGGTGCACACACACACACAATGACACAAACACATACATGCAAAAAGGAACAGATCATGCAGTCAAGCATCAAGTGAAATCATTCACTTAGATGTTATCCTAAAATAAAAACATGCCAAAAAGTTATCAAAAATTGGCAAGAAAAGATTTTTTTTAAGGCTAAACTGAATAAGATACTATTAATGTAAAATACCTCAAGCCAGAGGCTTAAGAATACATCCTTCCACACAAACCTCCTTTAAACTAGCTAAAAAACACATGCCATTAAAATACCAGATAAAACAACTTGCAAGGCTAATAAACCTTAGCTATGAACAACAACAAACAAAAATATAATAGCATGAATGTTGTAGACCTATAGTTGAGCCCATCACTTCCATAAAATTGAGGAAACTTATATAAAATCTTCCCAATTTAGACTAGCCACGACAAGGATTGACTTGGACCACATGAAAACCCGCATCATGGCTTGACTACTAGCATTACCCATTTGATGTTCAAAATCCAAAAGAGGCTCTCCCATACTTGTCTGATAAATGTACAATGGAACATTAAATGACTTATTGTATTTTCATCTTTATTACACATGGTGCAGCAATTTAGAAAAATCCATCCCCTCTTTCAAATGTTATCAATAGTTAAAATTTACCCTTTTCCATGAGCCTAGTGAACATGGATATTTTGGATGGGATAAGTGGTCCAAATTAATCTCCTAGACACTTGGAACCATTAAATTTCTCGAAATCCAGGACTTTAAATTTTGGAGGTAGAAGCACATTAGGTACTAAACATAGGTTGAATGCATCTACTGAACCAAACATGTTTATTCCTTCTATGGTTTTTAAGTAATACTCCAATACTTTATATCTATGATTCACCTCCGAACTAAGAGTTTGTTCCTGAGTTATTTCTCTAACTATCTCCATTTCTTTAGAGTCAAGGATTATAATTGGCAATGTTTGTGCATTCCCCCTTGGTTGGAACCCTAAAACCAATGCAGTCAAAATGAATGGATGTTTGCTTGGACCTGAACTCGTTGTCATCCTCATTGATTTGCGACCCTCCTACTACCGCATCAATCATTGTACGTGTTGTAGGCTACAAACCATTGTAGAAGGTTTGCACTTGAATCTAAATAGGAAGTCCATGATGTGGGCACTTTCTCAACAATTCTTTATACTTCTCCCAAGCTTCGTAAAGCGACTCCATATCAAATTGGACAAAAGTGGTGATATCGTTTCGCATGTTCACAATTTTAGCTGGGGAAAAGAACTTTGCTAGAAACTTTTTAGCCAAATCATCTCATGTAGTTATAGTTAATGGTGGAAGAGAGTTTAACCATGCCTTTGCCTTGTCTCGGAGGGAGAATGGAAAGAGTCTCAATCTAATAGCATCATCAGAAACTCCATTATGTTTAAAAGTATCACATAACTCAAGAAAATTAGCTATGTGAGCATTTAGATCACCATGTGTCATGCCACTGAATTGCACCGTTGAGGCCACCATTTGAAGAATACCTAACTTTATCTCAAAGTTATTGGTGTAACGACCTGCCTATTTTGCTATATAATCAATTTTTTTCGACATAAAAACATTCATAATAATCTTTAATTCCCTATTAAACTGCTATAGTCATGATCAATCTGAACCCTTGGGTGTCAGGGATAAACCTATCATACATCTCTGATACCTAAGCAGCGAAAAACATAAATTACATATATGTCATTCAACACCAATCACAATACCAGAGTTCTATTGAATCGGTCATATATACAAACATTCCAAAAAGGACTCAAAAGTATCTGAGGGTCATAACCCAAAAACCCATCTGTCCCTAGCTCAACAACCTACCCTTTTGACAGGGTAACTCGATAAGTCCCTATTGCTGCAGAGTTCTATTCGCCCTTCTATTTGGATTTCCTGAAATGTTCATATTGCTGGGGTGAGACACCTTTCAGTAAAGGAGATAAACTAGCATTAGTGTGTGGCAACATGAGTATTTTTGTGTTATATATATAAATAGTACATAAATCATATCTGGTAAAAACTGTCTGTATAATTGCTACATTAAAACATGATTAAACATAATATAATATACCATACTAAATTCTGTAGTTATGTAAATCATCTTGTATAACTGTACAATACTGAAATAACACCCAGGATGGATAGTTAGCTGATGTCATATCTTACCCCCACATGACTGGGTTGTGCGGCCTGCAGGGGGGACCTAGCAATGGCTAGCCGACCACGCTAAGTCAAACATAAGTCTGTAAGTACGATGGGTTTGCCCCTCCTGGTCCAGACTGCCAGAGGGACACCTGCACTACCATGAAACCACATCAAGTGTCATCTCCCACACTCTATCTGAGATGTGTGGTAGCACTAACATAAACATAATCCTTAACATATAGCTACGGTATCGTGCTCCTGAAAACTAAACTAAGTCATTCGGGTTCTGATATCCTATAGTACATTTCATATACTAATACTTAACTATTTCATGTTTCATAATAACATCTGACATGATAATATTTTAATGAATTATGTCATAACATACATAATCACGGCATCTGCACCAACATAAATCACGGCATCTGTGCTGACCATATCATAACATATTGAACCATGAAATTTCTGTACTGTTTAACATAATAATTTAAACCATAGTTCTTGTACTGTTTTATGGTTTTTCTGAAAACTGCCATAACATGCTTATTTTGGAAAAATCATAATATTCTAGTATAACATAATTTCCATGGAAAGTCATACTCATGCCACACAAGTGTAAGTAATATTCTAAACATAAAATCTGGTCTGAAATCATATTTCCTGATAAAATGTATTAAAACCATTTCCCTATTCAACAGCAGTATTCCCAAACACAGTTCTATAGCATACATATTTTTTTGAAAATAAATGTTGCATAATAATAAATAATTTCATGAAAATGTGAACATAACTTATCCCCTTACCTAACTTACTGAGAGTTCACAATTTAATCCAAACCTACACCCGTGGTGTTCCCAATTCAACACCCTAAAATTTATATTTTCCCCAAACAAACTTCAATATTATTCCATTTACTACCCTTTCCTCAGTCCAAAAATACCAAATACCTAATAAAACTTAAAATAACCAACTTACCCAGATTTTGGGATGGTGCTCCAGTTGGCCTAACCAACGATCTACTTCGGTAGACTTGAAAAGAATTTTCCCAAGAGTAATGTGACAGCTTCTGATCATTGAACCGGCGAAGAACGAAATCAAAAATCTAGAGAGAAGGTAGAGGGGACGAATTTTTGGAGAGAGATAGAGAGAGAGGGTTTCCTCGCAAAATTTCTCACTGAATCCCGAGTTCGGCATATTTATAAAGTGGCACCTTGTCAACAAGCCACGTCACCTCGCCGACGAGTCCAAGAAAGTGTTTCATCGAATAACTCTTAACCCTCGTCGATGAATTTCAGCCCCTGAAATCAGCCTTCTCGGTAAATTCTCGTCGACGAGCCCAAGAAAACTGTTCGTTGACGAGACCCTGCTAAGTCCCCCTTCAAAATTTCATTTTCTCTCATTTCTTTTATTATTTAATTGTTATAATTCTCCAGGTCTCTACATTCTTCCCTCCTTATAAAATTTCGTCCTCGAAATTTACTATCTGTATTAAACACCATCCTTTGAGGAAAATGGATACTTATTTTATTACTTACCCTCGCTTGTGGAGAAAGAATATCGTGATTATATTCAGGGTTCTAGGAGATTATAATTACACATAAAATAAAATTCTCCCAAAACCAAAACACTACCTACTAACAGAAAATTATTACATGTACTAACTGACCTGTACAAAAACATTTAACATACTTACCTGCATCTTTTGTTGATTACTACTGACCCCCACTGAATAAATGTGGGTATTTCTGTTGTATTTCTTCTTCATGCTCCCAAGAAGCTTTTTTTACTATGTAATTTCTCCACAAGACTTTTACTAATGGAATTTTCTTACTACGCAATTCTTGTTCCTTCCTGACTAAGATATGCACTAGTATCTCCTCATAAGTCAGTGAATCTCTAAACTTTATTTATGCATAATTGACCACATGAGAGGGATCTAGGACGTATTTCCTCAAAATGAAAACATGAAATTTGTCATGTATTCTTGACAAAGCTGGTGGTAAAGCTAGCCGGTGGGCAACTGACTTCACTCTCTCAAGTATCTCGAATGGGCCAATAAACCTAGGGCTTGGCTTACCCTTCCTTTCAAATCTCATAGCTCATTTCAATGGTACTATTCTCAAAAATACATGGTCCCCCTACTTCAAATTCCAACTTTCAGCGGTGAGTATCAACATAGCTTTTCTGCCGACTTTGAGCTGCATTGATTCTTTCTTTAATAACTCGGACTTTATCATACGCTTACTGTACTAATTCTGGTTTCAATACTTGCTTCTCACCCATCTCATCCCAGTATAAAGGAGAATGACATCTCCTACCATATAGCACCTTGTAAGGTGTCATGCCGATGTTGACCTGATAGCTGAACCCCAGTGAGTATTTTTAGAAGCCCAAGTAAATTATAATTCAGAAATTTACGAGTATGTAGGCTCAGGAAAATATAGTTGATTTATTGGAAATATGCATATGTATGTTATTTCAAGATTTTGGGGAATAGTATGTCGTGAGGATTAAGTTGGAGGCGAACCTCCCAGCTAATTAGGTAAGGGAAATATGCTATGCTAGGAATTTTAGCAAGTTTACCAAAAAATTATGTATATATACATATATCAGTTTATTGTTCAGTTTTTCTAGCATACAAGTTGTGTTATTTGTGTGGCCTGAGTAGATATTTGTCTGATACACAATCTACATAGTTTTTCAGAATATCATGATTTAAAGTGTGTGTGTGTGTGTGTGTATATATATATATATATATATATATACAGATATATTTACCAGACAGATATTACAAATATTTTACAAACCAGTATTTTACAGTAATTACAAAATGTCATGTTTTTCCAAAACCATAACACTCAAACATTACAGATTATTTAGTCAAATATTACAGTCAAACATACACTTATTTTATTCAGATATTACAGTATTTACAGATCAGATTTATAATGTTATGGTTATTTTGGAAACATGATTAAAATAGTAGGGTAATTATAGCAATAGGATATACAATATCAGATCCCTAATGAATTATTTTAGACAGATTTAGTCAGCAAAGCATGGTACCATTTCTATTTTCATATCAGAGTGCAACCACATATCTCAGATAGTATGTGGATTCCCTCAACCATGTCTAGAGAGTTTGCAGTCTCCCCAGTACTCTAGGTTGAGGGGGCCTGATTTGACGAGATAGTTACCAGTTCTATGCCTAGGAGAGGATGCAGTTTGGTCGGGCTAAGGATTGGTAGAGTACAGTTGACTTACCTGGTGGGCCAACTAAGATTAAGTCCTGCCTACGAGCTGCATAACCCTATCATGAGGGGTTAAAGCATGACATACAGTTTTTCAGGGGAAAAATCTCAGTTATGTATATGTATACAGATTTTCATAATTTTCAGCAAATATAGTATGATATTAGAAGTATGAAATACTTTAAACTATGTTAAATGTGAGTTATACTTTATATTGATTTGCCAACTTATACAGTTTTAGATATTGTCATGATAGTATTTATGCAACTCGTTCACCATACACTAGTAATAGCATATTTCTACTTACTGAGCATTGTTTCATCCCGGCGATTTAACATTTTTTAGGTGAACCAGTTAGGCGAGCAAATCAGGCTCGCAGATATAGGGATCTTTTATTTTGCCCATTTATAGAGTAAGTGTATTCAGGAGATTACATTTTTTTAGATGATACTGGGGTGATGTATAATTATATATACATATATATGGTTTGGAAACATTGAATTCTAGTATTATAAATATAGATGTATGACTTTATGTTTTCCGCTACATAAGTGTGTTGGTTTTTGTACAGAGACACCTCAGTGCCATCTGGGCCTTGAGATTTTATAGCAAGTAATACAGGGGTATCAGAATAATTTATATTTTATATGAAAAAAAAAATGGTGAAATTTTTGGGTCGTTACAATTTATATGTACAACACGAAAATACCCATGTTGTCACACACTGATACTAGTTTATTTCCCTCACTGAGAGGTGTCGCACCCTAGCATTAAAACATTTCAGGAAATCCAGATAAAGGAGTAGATAGAGCTCCGCGACAGTAGAGTTGGACTATGCTACCCTGTCAAAAGGGTGAGCTGTTGTGCTAGGGTCAAATTTATTTTGGGAATTGTCCCTAGGATACTTTTAGTCTTTTGGTGGATGATTGTATATATATAATTAGCGGGTTTAAAAGAATTCTAGCATTGTGATTTATTGGATGATTGTATGTAAATTACGTTTACTGCTACTTAGGTGTCGAAGTTGTTTGGCAGGTATGTCCCTGATTACGCGCCGAAACTGCGTAATTAGACGTCTTAACCCAGACTTTACGGTTTATATTTTTAATTAAATGTCCAAAATTGTCCAATATTTTAATAAAGTGCCAAAATTATCATTCTTGAGTTTTATTGTGCAATTTATGAATTTTTGGTAATATTTTATCGCAAGAAAATTTTCGGGAATCAAAATCGACACCTGTTCGTATTTTATACATAACTTTTCCGTCCGAGCTCCGATCGGGACAATTCAAATTTTTGGAGAAAGAGGAAAGGATTATCTACAACTTTTGTGTTTTGAGTTTTGTGAGATTTGCGATAAACAGAGAACAAATAAAATGGGAAATAAAATATATATATATATATATATATATATATGAATGGGTATTTGATGTGACCCGGCTATGCATGGCCGGGTCGAGTTGGCTAATCCGGGTAGGGCACTACAACTTTCTTTTAAAAGGAACTCGAGCGCAGCCATTCTTCATCTTCTTCATCTTCTTCTTATCCTATTCAGTTTTTTTTCTTTTCTTTCTTTCCCGCTAGCCTCAGTGATCTCTCTCTTTGCTTCCTCTTTCCCCTGTTTCTCCATAGCTGCAGTAGTCCCTTCGGCCTTCATCCTGCTACAGCCCACACAGCAGCAGCTCCTATGCTGTTTCCCTTGTATCTCCTCTGCCCCGAACCACCATCCGGCACCACTCTTCTCCTTCCCTATACTCTCCCCCTCTCTTGGTCTCCCGTTTCTCTCCCTCTCTTTAAAACTCAGTCCCTACTCTCTTCCCTATCCATTATTCCCTCCTCTCTCTCAACTTCCCTTTCCCCTGCCGATCTCCATTCCCGGCCACTCTAGCAGCAACCTGCTGGAACCTGACCACACCAGCAGATAGCCCTGCGAGCTTCTCCCGAACTCCTCACGGCTCCCTGCCAGTTTCCGACAACCACCAGCACCAGCTCCGGCCTCCATCTCCACCACTCCTGCTCAACCTGCTGCAAGACCCATGAAGCACCCTCTGCTCTTCTTCCAGACCAGCAGGCCACTACCAGCAGCCCTCAGCTCTCGGCCAATCCAGCAAGTCCCACACCAGCACCATAGCAAGCAAGCTGCTTCAACCATCAACACCCGAGCCTCCCCACCAGCAGCACAAGCAGCCTCTGCACATCTCTCCCGCCTGAAATTCCTCTGTTCTCTCTCTCTCTCTCTCTCTCTCTCTCTCTCTCTCTCTCTCTCTCTCTTATCTTTTCTCTTTCTTTTATTATTACTAATTAATCAGTTGAAATTTTGTTAACCTTTTATTTGAGTTTATTGTTATTTTTAGATTTTGAATATTATTTGGGGTGTTTCTTTATTAGTGAAGTTTAATTGTTTTTTTTTTATTCTCTTTCGGTTAAATTTTTTTCCGTAAATTAGTTTAATGTTCCAAGTTATTTAATTAATTTAGTTAGGGTCGGTTTTGTCAAAGTTCATATTTTTTTAGTTTTGTTAAAGTTCGTATTTTTATTTTTTTTTTGGTATCATTCAAAGTTTAGATTTTTGATGTGTTTGCATTTTTATTCGAGTTCTTAGTTTGAATTATTGATCCATATTAAAGGATTCATTTTTTAGTGTGTGTGTGTGTGTGTGTGTTTGATTGAGTTTCCATTGCATGTTTTAATTCCTTATTTGTAGTTGTCATCTTTACTAATGCGTGTTTAGGTATTTCCTTAAGTAGACTAGGATTTCTATACTTTTTTTTTATATTGCAAGCATGAGTGGCTAAGTTCGGTAACTCGGGTTGTGGGTCGATGTCGTTTGCATTCCATGGTTTATTAGTTTCCCTAAAATATTATTGCTAACCTTTTATTTGGTTGAAACCGAAAATTTAAGGCATCGTTGATAAATCGCTGACTCTTATTTCTTGTTTTGTTGTTGACGTTGGGCACATCAAAACCTTGATTTAGTCTAGGATTTTCATCAACTAATTTACACAACATTCGATTGATGCTTAATGAGAGTTTATATTTTCTTCCGTTTGGATGTGGCAAATTTACTCGAGCTTAGTAATAAAATTTCATCTTATTAATGCCTTGATTGGATTAACAAGAAAAGAAGTAAGGCCTAGGGAATTAGTAGACGATGGAAGCAAGCAGACTTGACCCGTAATCCAAGTATTTGGTAAATTGTTTCAATTAATCTATTTTGTGATGACCCAAAAATATATATATGATTAAAGCACAATAATAATAAAATAATAAAAATGGTCATTGAGTTAATATCAATACAGAAGTGTTTTTCTGTAAGATCCTTGATTCCATGTTGATGCCTAAGAAAGACCTTGTCTAAGCGAGTGCTCAGAGACCATTGCGGCTCAGTCGCTCCCTGAAGGTCGGCTTGGTCAAAATGGAATTTCATAGGATAAACAAGATAGACACTGTTTGTACACGTAAATAAGTATATATACATAAAATAGTGTTTTGACAAACATAATTTGTAGAAATACATAATAAGATGATAATAATATAGGTATCATATGTGGGGCTCACAAGACTATGTGGGGTCCATATGAGTCCCGGAGCCACAAGACACTGTTTATATACGTAAATAAGTACATAAAATAATGTTTTGACTGATATAATTTGTAGAAATATATGATAAAATAATAATAATATAGGTATCCTATGCGGGGCCCACAGGACTGTGTGGGGCCCACATGTAATAACCCAAGAAAAAAAATGAATAATAATAATAATAATAGTTAGTATTAAAAAAGAAAGTATTTCTCTGTTAGGATTCTTGATTCCATGTTTGATGCCTAAGAAAGACCTTGTCTAAGCGAGTGTTCAGAGACCATTGCGGCTCAGTCGCTCCCTGGAGGTCGGCCTGGTCAAAATGGAATTTCATAGGATAAAACAGGGTAGACACTGTTTATATACGTAAATAAATACATAAAATAATGTTTTGACTGACATAATTTGTAGAAATATATGATAAAATAATAATAATAATATAAGTATCATATGCGGGGCCCACAATACTGTGTGGGGTCCACATGAGTCCCGAAACCGTATGGAGGTTTACACGAGTCTCAAAGCTATGTAGGATGCATAAAATCGTATGAGAGTTATTCGAGTTACGTAGGATCCATTTGGGTCTCGAAGTTGTGTGAGGTCCACATAAGTTTTCAAAATTCAAATTTAATTCTTGTTCAAAAATAAATAATAAAATAAATAAATACTAAAAGTAGTTTAAAATTAATAACAATGATAATAATAATGATAATAATGATTAGGAAAAAAAATAAATAAATAAATTAATTAATTAATTAGGTAAGTAATTAAATAAAAAAAATTATTTAGTGGGAATGGTGGCAAGCACTCCCACATGGCCTCCATCCCTATCCCATACCTTGCCCATTCTTTAATTTTTAAAAATTATAATTTCACCCATCTCCCCACACTTTTATAAATTTCATTTCTTCCCCAAAATTTTCCTATAAATAGGGAGCTCTCAACCTTCATTTTTCACAACAATTTTCCAAGGAAGAGAAGAATTAGTGAGTGAAAGAAATTGTGGTGGAGAGAGAATTTTTGAATAAGTTCTCAATCACTCACTCTTTCCGATCTCATTTCTTAGAGATAGTTACAGTGTTCGTAAGGAAGAAGGTAAGTAAATTTTGATTATGTTAGTTTTTTTTTTATTTAAAATTTATACCCGAGTTTATTTTATAAGTAAATTTCAATTATGTTAATTAGTTGCACAAAATTTCCATGAATTTATTTTTACGCGTATTTAATTATACCAGTTCTATCTTTAATATACTTGCATCTATTTTTGGATTAAGAAATGTTTTAATCCCCTCGGGTAAATTTTCAGCATTTCTTTCTATTCAAAAATAAAATTATATATATTTTTAACACAAAAATTATGTGGCATGAGTTTATTTCTACATTACATTTTTATGTAAATATGAGAAAAGATGAGATTTTTACGATATTATTTTAAATTGCATAAATTATAACAAGATGATTTTAAAACCCCTTATGGCAATGAAAGTTCAAAGTTACAGATGCTCGGTACCGCAGCTTAAAGTTTATACGGATCAGAGTGCACCCACACTGTTTACAGAGTGGTTATTTATGTTAGTGGATTTCTCCTGAGTGCACACCTGGTTCCGGACCAGGACTTAATAAGGAAAATCTCACTTAAAGTTTACGTACGTTGATTTAGTTTGGTAGGCCAGCCAGCTAAGTCCAGTCTTCGGACCGCACAACCCAGTCATGTGGGTAAACATGACTTACGGCAAAAAGGCCTAAGGGTGATTTTTTTTTTTTTATATAATATGTGTTTATACATATTTAATTACGTGTACAAAGTTACTGATGATTTGAAGGAAAAGTGTAAGTTTACGTGAAAAGGATCATTCTGGTGCTTAAATGACGATTTAAGGAAAACGTATAAGGAAAAGTATATGTATGTTTATCATAAAATATTTTTATAGTTTTAAAGTTAAAAGTCTAATTTAGCAGTTATAGTATATGATTATAAAAATTTACTGTTGAAATTCATGACAAAAGTTTTATGCAGAAATTTTTAAATTTATATTTATTCTAAAAGCTGTATTGAAGTTATAGTATTGAATATTGTTTTACGAAATTCTTTAAAATCTCATTTTGACCACACACTAATAATAATCTTATTTACTTACTAAGCGTCATCTCACCCCAAACGTATTTTATTTCAGATAACTCTGAAAGACATGTCGGAAATCAAGCTTAGCAAGCATGCGGGTGGGGATTAGAAAAATAAAGATTGATTAGAAATATTAGTATGGTTTTAGATATTTATGTTTGTGTAATTTTTCTTCTTTTAAAATAAATGATTGTAATATGGATGATTAGCGCTCTGGTTTAATAAAAATTGAGTTTATTTGCTTCCGCTGTAAATTAGTAGTAAAAAGTTAATATCCCAGGCCCCTCGGGGTCGGGGTATTACATTTGGTATCAGAGCAATAGGTTATAGGTTCTGTAGACTTTAAGAAATAATTTACCAGAGCATAGGCATAACCATGATGTGGGTAAGAACGGATAAATTAGGATGTTTTTCTTTTGCCTATAAATTTGATAAAATTTTAAAAATGAGGTTATGATAACTCTAGTCCTTTCCCTCAGAATGGACCCAAGGAACAACAACGTAAGTGTTGAAGGAAACGAGAATAATACGAGTACTCGCAATGGAGAAGACATCAATGCTACTACAGTGTTGCATGACGTGGCACAAGTCATGAAGGAACTTCTGCGGAACTCCAAGGATCGGAATGGTCCACCAACCCATGAAGGTTGTACGGTTGAACAATTCAATCGAATGCACCCTCCGACTTTTGAGGGAAAAGCCGATCCAATTGCTGCAGAAGATTGGATGCAAGCAATGGAAGAAATACTACGAGTCCTTCATTGTACGGACGAACAGAAGGTGCTATATGCAGCCTATAAAATGATTGGTGAAGTCAAACGTTGGTGGAACTCGAAAAAGTTACTCTTGGAGGAAGGACCAAATCCAACCGTCCTTACATGGGAACGTTTTAAGGAAGTCTTCTTTGAACGATTTTTCCCCAAAACCACCAGAGATGCTAAGGCCAGGGAATTTTTGGAGTTGAAATAAGGAAATATGAATGTATAACATTATGCAGCAAAGTTCATTGAATTATCTCGTTTTGCATCTTATTTGGTTCCAGACGAATCAAAGAAAGCTCGAAAATTTGAAGAAGGATTGACCTCAAGGATTTATGAGATGGTAACAGTATTCGAGCTCGAAGACTTCTCCTAATTGGTGAACAATGCAACGAAGGCAGAAGAAAGTCTACAAAGGAGTGCGGAGATATCCGAGCAGAGAAAGAGGCCCATGCCACAAGGGTCTCACCCTGGTAGAAATCAAGGACCTTGGAAAAGGAGCAACAACAGCAACAGTAGCAGCAGCAATGTGGGGCGAGGGCAAACAGCGAGAAACCCAAACAATGCACAAGGCACCCCTTGTCCAAAATGCAAAAAATTACATGGGGGAGAGTATCGAGCCGGACTAGGGGTATGTTATCGGTGCGGTGAACCTGGTCACATGCAACGAGAATGCCCACAAAATCAACAAAGAGGAGGCAACCAGGCACCTCGAAGCAACAATCAACAGAACACCACTCAGGCACGTGTCTATGCCCTCACTCCAGGAGATGCCGAAAATACTAGTGATGTGGTGACAGGCATTATTCCCATATTCTCCAAGAAAGCAGTAGTATTATTTGATTCTGGAGCCACACACTCTTTTATATCTATAGCTTATGTTAAAATATGCGGGATAGAGACTCAGCCATTAGAGACTGAGTTATCTGTGGGTACACCAATGGGAACGTCGGTAGTATGTAGAAAAATACTTAAAGGCTACCCAATTTGTATTGAGGAAAGAATACTACCGGTTAACTTGGTAGTATTTAATATGCACGGGTTTGACGTAATTCTTGGGATGGACTGGCTAACTTCTAGTTATGCTAGTATAAATTGCTATAATAAGGAGGTGGTGTTTAGACCTCCTAGAGAACAAGAATACAAGTTCAATGGAACTCGTGTATACCCTTCACCGCAAATATTGTCGGCAATCCAGGAAAAGAGATTACTCTTGAATGGATGTCAAGGGTACCTAGCATGCGTGGTGGAGGCACCAAAGGAAGAATTGAAGCTCGAGGATATCCCAATAGTAAGGGAATTCTCGGATGTATTCCCTGAGGATTTACCTGGGCTACCTCCTGACCGCGAAATCGAGTTTGTTATCGATCTACTACCAGGGACGACACCAATATCTAAAGCTCCATGCAGAATGGCACCAGTAGAATTGAAAGAACTGAAGGAACAATTACAAGAGTTGCTAGACAAAGGATTCATCAGACCCAGCGTGTCACCATGGGGAGCACCAGTACTGTTTGTTAAAAAGAAAGATGGATCGATGAGAATGTGTATTGATTATCGGAAAATAAATAAAGTGACCATTAAGAACAAGTACCCAATACCTCGCATAGATGACTTGTTTGATCAACTCCAAGGAACACAAGTCTTCTCTAAAATTGACCTCTGATCAGGGTACCATCAAGTGAAAATCAAATCAGAAGATATTCCAAAGACCGCATTCCGAACGAGATATGGTCACTATGAATTTTTAGTCATGCCATTTGGACTGACCAATGCTCCTGCTGCCTTTATGGACCTTATGAATAGGGTTTTTCATGAATATCTAGATCAATTTGTGGTGGTCTTCATTGATGATATTTTGATTTATTCAAAAAGCCCCCAGGAACATGAGAACCATTTGAGGCTAGTACTCAAAATGCTAAGAGAAAAGAAACTCTATGCCAAACTTACGAAATGTGAGTTCTGGCTAGAAAGAGTTGCATTCTTAGGGCACATGATATCTAAGGATGGTATTTCTGTGGACCCAAGTAAAATAGAGGCAATAGTGGATTGGGCGAGACCGAAGAATGTTCATGAAATCAGGAGTTTCTTAGGTCTGGCAGGATATTATCGTCGATTTGTGGAAGGGTTTTCTAAAATATCTGGTCCTCTGACGAGATTGACAAGAAAGAATGTGAAGTATGAATGGACTGATGAATGTGAGCAAAGCTTTCAAGAATTAAAGCAACGACTCATCACTGCCCCGATGCTGACAATTCCATCAGGAGAAGATGGTTTTGTGATCTACAGTGATGCATCTCGGAAAGGGCTCAGGTGTGTATTAATGCAACAGGGGAAAGTCATTGCATATGCTTCTCGACAACTCAAGGACTATGAGAAGAATTATCCCACACACGATTTGGAGCTAGCAGCTGTGGTATTCGCATTAAAGATCTGGAGACACTATCTCTATGGTGAAAGGTGTGAGATTTTCACAGACCATAAAAGTCTCAAATACTTTTTCACACAAAAGGAATTAAACATGAGACAGAGAAGATGGTTAGAATTAATCAAAGATTATGATTGCGCCATCAACTATCACCCGGGAAAAGCCAACGTGGTAGCAGATGCATTAAGTCGAAAGTCAATGAATGCGTTAATCTCAGCAATGGTGACCCAACATCAAATTATGATGGACCTAGAAAGATTTGGTGTGGAAATAGTGGCAGGAAATCATCAAGCTCTTATTGCTAATTTGGTAATCCAACAGACCTTACCAGAAAAGATTAAGGCTGCACAGATGGAAGATGCAGAGCTAGTGAAGATTATGGGTAAGGTACAGAGTGGACTGAAGGGAGACTTTAACATCTCTGACGATGGAGTTATGAGATTCCAAACTAGATTGTGTGTGCCCAATGACAAAGATATCAAAAGAACAGTCTTGGAAGAAGCTCATCGATCTCTTTATACAGTGCATCCGAGAAGCACGAAGATGTATAGGGACTTAAGAGAGTCTTTTTGGTGGAATAACATGAAGAGGGAGATTGCACAATTTGTGGAACAGTGTCTTACTTGTCAGCAAGTAAAGGCTGAGCACCAGAGACCAGCAGGACCACTGCAACCACTCCACATTCCTGAATGGAAATGGGAGCACATCTCCATGGATTTTGAAACTGGGCTACCTCCAGCAGTCCATGGACAGAACGTCATTTGGGTGGTTGTTGATCTTCTAACAAAGACCGCTCACTTTATTCCAATCAAAGTTAACTACTCTATGACCAAGCTTGCAGAATTATATGTTCAAGAGATAGTTAGACTACATGGCGTGCCCGTTTCTATCGTATCAGATCGAGATCCACGATTCACATCACAATTTTGGAAGAGTTTGCAAAGAGCCTTGGGATCACGACTTACCTTCAGCACAGCATTTCATCCTCAAACTGATGGACAGTCAGAGAGAACCATTTAGATATTGGAGGATATGTTGAGAGCTTGTGTACTGGATTTCAAAGGAAGTTGGATTCAGTATCTACCGTTAGTTGAGTTCGCCTATAACAACAGTTATCAGTCCAGCATAGAGATGGCACCGTATGAAGCGTTGTATGGCCTAAAGTGTCGATCCCCATTATATTGGGATGAGGTTGGCGAACGATGAATTTTAGGTCCCGAGATTATACAAAGAACCTCTGAGAAAATTAAGCTCATCCGGGACAAAATAAAAACCGCTCAAAGTCGGCAAAGGAGCTATGCGAATACCTGTCGGCGTGAGTTGGAGTTTGAAGTGGGGGATAAAATATTTTTAAAAGTAGCTCCAATGAAAAGAATCATGAGGTTTGGGAAGAAGGGCAAACTAAGCCCCAGGTATATTGGACTATTCGAGGTATTGGAGAAGATTGGTCCAGTCGCTTACAGAATTGCCTTACCTCTTGCACTATCGAGAATTCATGATGTATTCCATGTCTCAATGTTAAAGAAGTACGTCCCAGACCCTTCCCATGTGATAAGTTATGAATTGTTAGAAGTTAGTGACACTCTATCATATGAAGAAGTACCAATCCAGATTTTAGACAAGAAATATCAGGAGTTGCGCACAAAGAAAATTTCACTGGTAAAAGTGCTCTGGCACAACCACAACATTGAGGAAGCATCACGGGAACTAGAAGCAGAAATACGCCAGAAATATCCACATCTTTTCGACGATAGCAAGATCGGGTAAAAGCACAACATTATACAAGGTACTCATTTAAATCTTTGCAAATTTCGAGGACGAAATTTTTATAAGGAGGGGAGGATGTAATAACCCAAGAAAAAAAAATGAATAATAATAATAATAATAGTTAGTATTAAAAAAGAAAGTATTTCTCTGTTAGGATTCTTGATTCCATGTTTGATGCCTAAGAAAGACCTTGTCTAAGCGAGTGCTCAGAGACCATTGCGGCTCAGTCGCTCCCTGGAGGTCGGCCTGGTCAAAATGGAATTTCATAGGATAAAACAGGGTAGACACTGTTTATATACGTAAATAAATACATAAAATAATGTTTTGACTGACATAATTTGTAGAAATATATGATAAAATAATAATAATATAAGTATCATATGCGGGGCCCACAATACTGTGTGGGGTCCACATGAGTCCCGAAACCGTATGGAGGTTTACACGAGTCTCAAAGCTATGTAGGATGTATAAAATCGTATAAAAGTTATTCGAGTTACGTAGGATCCATTTGGGTCTCGAAGTTGTGTGGGGTCCACATGAGTTTTCAAAATTCAAATTTAATTCTTGTTCAAAAATAAATAATAAAATAAATAAATACTAAAACTAGTTTAAAATTAATAACAATGATAATAATAATGATAATAATGATTAGGAAAAAAATAATAAATAAATTAATTAATTAATTAGGTAAGTAATTAAATAAAAAAAATTATTTAGTGGGAATGGTGGCAAGCACTCCCACATGGCCTCCATCCCTATCCCATACACAACACATACCTTACCCATTCTTTAATTTTTAAAAATTATAATTTCACCCATCTCCCCACACTTTTATAAATTTCATTTCTTCCCCAAAATTTTCCTATAAATAGGGAGCTCTCAACCTTCATTTTTCACAACAATTTTTCAAGGAAGAGAAGAATTAGTGAGTGAAAGAAATTGTGGTGGAGAGAGAATTTTTGAATAAGTTCTCAATCACCCACTCTTTCCGTTCTCATTTCTTAGAGATAGTTACAGTGTTCGTAAGGAAGAAGGTAAGTAAATTTTGATTATGTTAGTTTTTTTTTATTTAAAATTTATACCCGAGTTTATTTTATAAGTAAATTTCAATTATGTTAGTTAGTTGCACAAAATTTCCATGAATTTATTTTTACGCGTATTTAATTATACCAGTTCTATCTTTAATATACTTGCATCTATTTTTGGGTTAAGAAATGTTCTAATCCCCTCGGGTAAATTTTCAGCATTTCTTTCTATTCAAAAATAAAATTATATATATTTTTAACACAAAAATTGTGTGGCATGAGTTTATTTCTACATTACATTTTTATGTAAATATGAGAAAAGATGAGATTTTTAGGATATTATTTTAAATTGCATAAATTATAACAAGATGATTTTAAAACCCCTTATGGCAATGAAAGTTCAAAGTTACAGATGCTCGGTACCGCAGCTTAAAGTTTATACGGATCAGAGTGCACCCACACTGTTTACAGAGTGGTTATTTATGTTAGTGGATTTCTCCTGAGTGCACACCTGGTTCCGGACCAGGACTTAATAAGGAAAATCTCACTTAAAGTTTACGTAAGTTGATTTAGTTTGGTCGGCCAACCAGTTAAGTCCAGTCTTCGGACCGCACAACCCAGTCATGTGGGTAAACATGACTTACGGCAAAAAGGCCTAAGGGTGATTTTTTTTTATATAATATATGTTTATACATATTTAATTACGTGTACAAAGTTACTGATGATTTGAAGGAAAAGTGTAAGTTTACGTGAAAAGGATCATTCTGGTGCTTAAATGACGATTTAAGGAAAACGTATAAGGAAAAGTATATGTATGTTTATCATAAAATATTTTTACAGTTTTAAAGTTAAAAGTCTAATTTAGCAGTTATAGTATATGATTATAAAAATTTACTGTTGAAATTGATGACAAAAGTTTTATGCAGAAATTTTTAAATTTATATTTATTCTAAAAGCTGTATTGAAGTTATAGTATTGAATATTGTTTTACGAAATTCTTTAAAATCTCATTTTGGCCACACACTAATAATAATCTTATTTACTTACTGAGCGTCGTCTCACCCCAAACGTATTTTATTTCAAATAACTCTGAAGGACATGTCGGAAATCAAGCTTAGCAAGCATGCGGGTGGGGATTAGAAAAATAAAGATTGATTAGAAATATTAGTATGATTTTAGATATTTATGTTTGTGTAATTTTTCTTCTTTTGAAATAAATGATTGTAATATGGATGATTAGCGCTCTGGTTTAATAAAAATTGAGTTTATTTGCTTCCGCTATAAATTAGTAGTAAAAAGTTAATATCCCAGGCCCCTCGGGGTCGGGGTGTTACACCACATGAGTCCCGAAACTGTATGGAGGTTTACATGAGTTTCAAAGCTATATAGGATGCATAAAATCGTATGAGAGGTATTCGAGTTACGTAAGATCCATTTGGGTCTCGAAGTTGTGTGGGGCCCATAAGACCATATGGGGCCCACATGAGTTTTCAAAATTCAAATTTAATTTTTATTCAATAAAATAAAATAAATAAATACTAAAAATAGTTTAAAAGTAATAACAATGATAATAATGATTAAGAAAATTAATGAAACAATAAAATAATTAATTAACTAATTGATTAATTAGGTAAGTGATTAATTAAAAATTTATTTAATGGGAATGGTGGCAAGCACTCCCACATGGCCTCCATCCCCATCCCATACTCAACCCATACCTTGCCCATCCTTTGCCCATTCTTTAATTTTTTTAAAAAAATTATAATTTCACCCATCTCCCCATACTTTTACAAATTCCATTTCTTCCCTAAAATTTTCCTATAAATAGGGAGCTCTCAACCTTCATTTTTCACAACAATTTTCTAAGGAAAAGAAGGATTAGTGAGTGAAAGAAATTGTGGTGGAGAAGAATTTTTGAGTAAATTCTCAATCACCCACTCTTTCCGATCTCATTGCTTAAAGATAGTTTTTGTGTTCGTAGCACACGGTAAAAGAAGAAGGTAAGTAAATTTTGATTATGTTAGTTTTTTTTATTTAAAATTCATACCCGAGTTTATTTTATAAGTAAATTTCAATTATGATTTTCATGAATTTATTTTTACACGTATTTAATTATACCAGTTCTATCTTTAATATACTTGCATCTATTTTTGGGTTAAGAAATGTTCTAATCCCCTCGGGTAAATTTTTAGCATTTCTTCCTATTCAAAAATAAAATTATATATATTTTTAACACAAAAATTGTATGGCATGAGTTTATTTCTACGTTGCATTTTTTTTTTTTTATGAAAATATGAGTAAAGATGAGATTTTCACGATATTATTTTAAATTAAATAAATTATAATAAGATGATTTTAAAACCCCTTATGACAACGAAAGTTCAAAGTTACAGATGTTCAGTACCGCAGCTTAAAGTTTATATGGATCAGAGTGCATCCACACTGTTTACAGAGTGGTTATTTATGTTAGTGGATTTCTCCTGAGTGCACACCTGGTTCCGGACCAGGACTTAATAAGGTAAATCTCACTTAAATTTTATGTACGTTGATTTAGTTTGGTCGGCCAGCCAGTTAAGTCCAGTCTTCGGACCGCACAACCCAGTCATGGGGGTAAACATGACTTACGGCAAACAGGCCTAAGGATGGTTTTTATAATATATGTTTATACATATTTAATTATGTGTATAAAGTTACTGATGATTTGAAGGAAAAGTGTAAGTTTACGTGAAAAGGATCATTTTGGTGCTTAAATGACGATCTAAGGAAAACGTATAAGGAAAAGTATATGTATGTTTATCATAAAATATTTTTATAGTTTTAAAGTTAAAAGTTTAATTTAGCAGTTATAATATATGATTATAAAAATTTACTGTTGAAATTGATGACAAAAGTTTTATGCAGAAATTTTTAAATTTATATTTATTCTAAAAGCAGTATTGAAGTTATAGTATTGAATATTGTTTTACGAAATTCTTTAAAATCTCATTTGGCCACACACTAATAATAATCTTATTTACTTACTGAGCGTCATCTCACCTCAAACGTATTTTATTTCAGATAACTCTGAAGGACATGTCGGAAATCAAGCTTAGCAAGCATGCGGGTGGGGATTAGAAAAATGAAGATTAATTAGAAATATTAGTATGGTTTTAGATATTTATGTTTGTATAATTTTTCTTCTTTTGAAATAAATGATTGTAATATGGATGATTAGCGCTCTGGTTTAATAAAAATTGAGTTTATTTTGCTTCCGCTGTAAATTAGTAGTAAAAAGTTAATATCCCAGGCCCCTCAGGGTCGGGGTGTTACGTGTTTAATTTGATTGCATTAGTAGGTTTACATTTTTGGAGAATTGATAAAATTTTAGTTTCATTTTGATAGTTTACTCAAGCTTCTCTCACTTGGTTTACTGTTTTCAAAATAGTAAAAGACCAAAAAGATTTTCAAACCCTATTTTTCAGCAACAGGATTTCACTAAACTTGCATAAATACTTTGATACTTAGTGGTCCCTGTGGAATATGATCCTGGACTCATCCTTGATACAACTTGACACTTCTGCACTTGGAAGCATAACTCAGAATGAGTCAGTCCCCAGTACTCACGGGTTTGGGTGGTCCATGTTTATATCAGTATAACAGAAAAACAAGGTAGTTAAGAATGATGTTATGTTTTTATGTGAAAAAAAATATGATAAAATAGACAGGACGTTACAGTTTGGTATCAAAACCTAAGTTGTTAGGTTCTATAGACTTTAGTAAATAGCGGAATGCAATACTAGAGTATAGGAATGGATTGTGAGGAGAATAGGAAATGGGTAGATTGAGATATGAGTCAACTTGCAATGACCCGAATTGTGATGACCAAAAAATATATATACGATTAAAACACAATAACAATAAAATAATAAAAATGATTATTAAGTTAATATCAATACATAAATGTTTTTCTATAGGATCTTTGATTTCATGTTTGATGCCTAAGAAAGACCTTGTCTTAGTTAGTGCTCAGAGACCATTGCGGCTTAGTCGCTCCCTGGAGGTCGGCCTAGTCAAAATGAAATTTCATAGGATAAACAGGATAGACACTGTTTCTACACATAAATAAGTACATATACATAAAATAATGTTTCGACAAACATAATTTGTAGAAATACATAATAAGATAATAATAATATAGGTATTATATGTGGGGCCCACATGAGTTCCAAAGTCGTGTGGGATTCACATGTATCGTGGAGTTATGTAGGGTTCATAAAACTATATAAGGACTATTGAAGTTACGTAGGACTTACTTGGGTCTCGAAGTTGTGTGGGGCCCACAAAACCATGTGGATCCCACATGAGTTTTTGAAATTTAAATTTAATTATATTTTTTAAAAAATAAATAAATACTAAAACATAGCTTAAAAGTAATAATAATGATAATAATGATTTAAAAAAATAAAATAATTAATTAACTAATTAATTAATTAATTAAAAATTTATTTAATGGGAATAGTGGCAAGCACTTCCACATGACCTCCATCCCCATCTCATACTCAATCTATACCTTACCCATTCTTTAATTTTAAAAAAATTATAATTTCACCCCTCTCCCCACACTTTTACAAATTTCACTTTTTTCCCAAAATTTTCCTATAAATAGGAAGCTCTCAACCTTCATTTTTCACAAAAATTTTCAAAGAAATGGAAGGATTAGTGAGTGAAAGAATTTGTCGTGGAGAGAGAATTTTTGAGTAAGTTCTCACTCACCTACTCTTTCAGATCTCATTTCTTAGAGATAGTTACTATGTTCGTAGCACAAGATAAAAGAAAAGGTAAGTAAACTTGATTATGTTAGTTTTTTTTTTTATTTAAAATTTATACCCGAGTATATTTTGTAAGTAAATTTCAATTATGTTAGTTAATTCCATAAAATTTTCATGAGTTTATTTTTTTTACGCATATTTAATGATACCAGTACTATCTTTAATATACTTGGATTTATTTTTGGGTTAAAAAATATTCTACTCCCCTCGGGTAAATTTTCAGCATTTCTTTCTATTCAAAACAAAAATTATATTTTTAACACAAAAATTGTGTGGCATGAGTTTATTTCTACGTTGCATTTTTTCATGAAAATATGAATAAAGATGAGATTTTCACAAGATTATTTTAAATTACATAAATTATAATAAGATGATTTTAAAACCCCTTATAACAAAAGAAGTTCAAAGTTACAGATGTTCGGTACCGCAGTTTAAAGTTTAAATGGATCAGAGTGCACCTACACTGTTTACAGAATGGTTATTTATGTTAGTGGATTTTTCCTGAGTGCACACATGATTCCAAACCATGACTTAATAAGGAAAATCTCATTTAAATGTTTACGTACGTTGATTTAGTTTTGTCGGCCAGCCAGATAAGCCCAGTCTTCGGACTGCATAACCCAGTCATGGGGGTAAACATGACTTACGGCAAACAGGCCTAAGGGTGATTTTTACAATATATGTTTATACATATTTAATTACGTATACAAACTTATTGATGATTTGAAGGAAAAATATATGTTTATATGAAAATGGTCATTCTTGTACCTAAATGACGATCTAAAGGAAACGTATAAGGAAAAGTATATATATATATATATATATATATGTATATAATTAAATATTTTTACAGTTTTAAAGTTAAAAGTTAAATTTAACAGTCACAGAAATTTTTAAATTTACATTTATTTTAGAAGCATTTTTGAAGTTATGGTATTAAATATTATTTTACAAAATTTTAAAAAAACACATTTTGGCCATACACTAATAATAATCTTATTTACTTACTGCGTGTTATCTCACCCCAATCATATTTTTACATTTCAAATAACTCTGAAGGACATATCGGAAATCAGGCATAGCAAGCATGCGGGTGGGATTAGAATAGAAAAAATAAAGTTTGATTATAAATATTAGTATGATGCCAGATATTTAGGCTTATGTAATTTTTCCTCTTTTGAAATATTGTAATATGGATAATTAGCGCTCTGGTTTAATAATAATTAAGTTTATTTACTTCCGCTGTAAATTAATGGTAAAAAGTAGATATTCCATACCCTTCGGGGTTGGGGTATTACATTTGGTATCAGAGCAATAGGTTATAGGTTATGTAGACTTTAAGAAATAATTTTACCAGAACATAGAATATAGGTTCTGCATACTCTAATATATAGATTTTACCTTAGGCATAAAACATGATTTGTGTAGGATTGGGTAGTTTAGAATATTTATTTTAGTTTGTTATATTATTATACGTTAATAATAGATTTATGATTTTAAAATAACATTTGATCATTGTTCAAGAATGGATCCTAAAGATAGTAGCATTGGAGGAAATGAGATTAACGTGAAGGCTCCTAAGATTAACTTGATATTCGTGACACGCGTCGCTCTCCCTCAATTCTCGCAGCACACGTCGCTCTCTCTCAATTTCCACAACACGCGGCCATTCCCCTATAAAAAGGGTCTGCCCTTCTCGAACTCTAAGTATCACAGCTTTCTATCATCTTGAACAATCACATTTCGGTTTGCAGTGATTAGCTCTTCCCCACTTGTCTCTTAGTTGTCTCATTACTCAAAAATGTTGCCAAATCACCTAACTCCCCAAGTTGTTGAGAGCAGCACTAGATCGTCGATCCAAAGATGGAAACCCAGTAAGGCACAGCTAGAGATTTTAGAGGAGGTCTTCCACAGCAGTCGAGGGGAACTCCCTTCTGTGGAGCGGACTATCTTGCTTGCAGCACAACTCCGACGGTATGGTCCAATCGAGCATAGAAATATACGCTTTTGGTTTGAGAACCGTAGGCGTAGGCGAGGATCAGTTGGAGAAGCCACTATCTCAACTACTGCCCCATCAATTCTCCATCTTACCTCCTTTGCCACTACTGCCCCGAGCAGTGCCCCTACCATTCTTCCAACCACTTGTACCCTCATCCCTATCGATAATATTCCGTTTATGAAACTTACAACTAATATCACACCAATGAGCCATACCCCTTACAATTGCAATATCGCAGTCACCACTCTAAGGATTTCGGATAATGCTGGTCTACTCCACCATTGCAAAGAGATCCAATTCGCATTGAGACTCATGTACGGGCCACCAATGACTCGTTATAATCATCCCCACCAAATGCCACAAAGGGAGGAGGGCAGCTTTTCCTCCCTCGCCGAACAAATGGGTGTTCTATCCCTTTTTCTGACCCAAGCCGGCGACATTACAAGAGGTCAACTCTACCAAGAAAGAACCCAGGTAGTTAGCAGTGACACCGCTAGCACTGCGATAGATGTTGACGTTGATCTAAGGCTCTAAAGGCCAAATTTCGTTTCATTTTTATACATATATTTTTAATTTATAGGACATGTATAATATATATATATATATATATAAAATTATCCTTTTCCACATCTTCTAAATTTCTTTTCCATTTCAACCCCTATTAGATCGACGATTCACACTTCAATTCTCAAAATAAAATACTTTGCCAAATTGACCCTCAATCTATTCTAAGACTTAGTCAAATCGTTAATTAATTTACTCTTTCAAATAGTGCAACCAATTATACAGTACTCATTTTAAATTAGCAAATTTCGAGGAAGAAATTTTTATAAGGAGGGGAGAATGTAATGACCCAAAAATATATATACGATTAAGGCACTATAATAATAAAATAATAAAAATTGTCATTAAGTTAATATCAATACAAAAATGTTTTTCTGTAGGATCCTTGATTTCGTGTTTGATGTTTAAGAAAGACCTTGTTCTAGCGAGTGCTCAGAGGCCATTGCGGCTCAATCACTCCCTGGAGGTCGGCCTAGTCAAAATGAAATTTCATAGGATAAACAGGATAGACACTATTTGTACACGTAAATAAGTACATATACATAAAATAGTATTTTGACAGACATAATAATAATAATAATAATAATAATAATAATAATAATAATAATAATAATAATAATAATAATAATAATATAGGTATCATATATGGGGCCCACAAGACTATGTGAGGCCCACATGAGTTCCGGAGTTATGTAGGGCTCATAAAATCGTATAAGAACTATTAGAGTTACGTATGATCCACTTGGGTGTTAAAGTTATGTGGGGCCTACAAGACCACGTGGGGCTCACATGAGTTTTTAAAATTTAAATTTAATTTTTTTTAAAATAAATAAATAAATACTAAAACATAGCTTAAAAGTAATAATAATGATAATAATGATTTAAAAAAATAAAATAATAAAATAATTAATTAATTAAGTAAATAAGTAAGTAATTAAAAATTTATTTAATGAGAATGGTGGCAAGCACTCCCACATGGCCTCCATCCCCATCTCATACTCAACCCATACCTTGTCCATCTCTTGTCCATTCTTTAATTTTTAAAAAAATTATAATTTCACTCCTTTCGCCACACTTTTACAAATTCTACTTTTTTCCCAAAATTTTCCTATAAATAGGAAGCTCTTGACCTTCATTTTTCACAAAAAATTTCAAAGGAAGAGAAGGATTAATGAGTGAAAGAATTTGTGGTGGAAAAAGAATTTTTGACTAAGTTCTTACTCACCCACTCTTTCCGATATCATTTTTTAGAGATAATTACTGTGTTTGTAGTACAAAATAAAAGAAGAGGTAAGTAAATTTGATTATGTTAGTTTTTTTAAAAAAAAATTTATACCCGAGTATATTTTATAAGTAAATTTCAATTATGTTAGTTAGTTCCATAAAATTTCCATGAGTTTTTTTTTTTACGCATACTTAATGATACCGGTTCTATCTTTAATATACTTGCATTTATTTTTGGGTTAAGAAATGTTTTAATCCCCTCGGATAAATTTTCAGCATTTCTTTCTATTCAAAACAAAAATTATATTTTAAACACAAAAATTGTGTGACATGAGTTTATTTTTACATTACATTTTTTCATAAAAATATGAGTAAAGATGAGATTTTCACGAGATTATTTTAAATTACATAAATTATAATAAGATGGTTTTAAAACCCCTTATGGTAAAGGAAGTTCAAAATTACAGATGTTCGGTACCCCAATTTAAAGTTTAAACGGATTAGAGTGCATCCACACTGTTTACAGAGTGGTTATTTATGTTAGTGGATTTCTCCTGAGTGCACACCTGGTTCCGGACCATGACTTAATAAAGAAAATCTTACTTAATGTTTACGTACGTTGATTTAGTTTGGTCTGCTAGCCAGTTAAGTTCAGTTTTTGGACCGCACAACCCAGTTATGAGGGTAAACATGAGTTACGGCAAATAGGTCTAAGGGTGATTTTTACAATATATGTTTATAGATATTTAATTATGTGTACAAAGTTATTGATGATTTGAAGAAAAAATATATGTTTATATGAAAATGATCATTCTTGTGCCTAAATGACGATCTAAAGGAAACGTATAAGGAAAAAATATATATATATATATATATATGTATATAATTAAATATTTTTACAGTTTTAAAGTTAAAAATTAAATTTAACAGTTACAGTATATGGTTATTAAATTTTACTATTATAGTTGACGGTAAAAGTTTTATACAGAAATTTTTAAATTTACATTTATTTTAGAAGCATTTTTGAAGTTATGGTATTACATATTGTTTACGAAATTTTTAAAAAACTCATGTTGGCCACACACTAATAATAATCTTATTTACTTATTAAGTGTCGTCTTACCCCAATCATATTTTTACATTTCAGATAACTTTGAAGGACATATCGGAAATCGGGCATAGCAAGCATGCGGGTGGGAATAGAATAGAGAAAATAAAGCTTGATTATAAATATTAGTATGATGCCAGATATTTAGGCTTATGTAATTTTTCTTCTTTTTAAATATTGTAATATGGATAATTAGCGCTCTAATTTAATAATAATTGAGTTTATTTATTTCCGCTGTAAATCAATAGTAAAAAGTAAATATCCCAGACCCTTCGGGGTTGGGGTATTACACGAATAATAATGGTATTTAGATAATAGAGAGAGAGGAAAATGGAAACAGTAACAGAAGGAGGCAGTTGACGACATTGCATTTTGAATATAATAACTTAGGGGATTTTCTCATGGCCTCGTTAACGAACACAGGGGATTCGTCACCAAGGGTGCAAGAGGGTCTCGTCGACGAGGGCAAGTTTTATCGACGAGAAGATACCGAGAGAGGATTTTTGGAAGTCTGAAATTCATCGACGAGGGTGCAGGTTCGTCGATGAACTGTCTATAGGACTCATCAATGAGATGACGTGACTCGTCGACGAAGGTTGTAGTATACATAGTGCAAAGCTCATTTTCTTGCCCAGAAATTCACCGAAACTCTCTTTTCTCTCTCTTCTACGGCTCCACCTCCATCTCTCTTCGATTTTGGCCCCGTCAATCGTCGGATTGACGATTTGAGGCCACCACGACGCTCTTGGCGGGGTTCTCTTCAAGTCTGTTGGGGCGGATCGTCAATGGGATGAAGTCGAATTTCTTTCCAGAATCAAGGTAAGGCCTTTTAGTCAAATTTTGGCCTTCTGTCAGTTGTAGGAAATGATGTAGGCAAAGAAATATTGATATTCTGTTCTTGAGAATGTTATTTTTAGGGTGTTAAGTGGAGAGCCCTGCGGGGGTAGGACCGGTATACGATAAGGGCTTTTAATAGTCAGATAAGGGAAATAAGCTATGCTAGGCGAATTTAGTATGATTTTCAGTATAGTATATATATGTTTATACTAGATTATTATTCATAGCAGGAATTAATACACTTTTACAGTTTATCCATTTTGTATAATATGTTTTAAATTACTGTGTGGCTTGAGAATATAAATATAGTACAGAGACATGTTTTATAGTATTTTCAGAACTATGTTTTACAGAAAATATAGACAAAGGAAATATTTATAGTAATTACAAAATACCATGATTATTTTAGTTGATACAGATACAGTTTACAGTATCATGACATACAGTTTTACAGTTCATTTCTGAAATACAGTTGATACAGATACAATTTATCACAACGTCATGGTTTATACAGTTATTACAAAATCATAATAAAACAAATAGTTGTATATAGAGATGTATTATATAATATCAGACCTTGTTGGACCATTACAGATTACACAGTACGGTACCATAGCTATGTACAGTATATAGAGTGCAACCACCTATTTAGATAATACGTGGTAGAAAGGTCGATCGTATAGGGCTCACAAATGGACAGACTCCCCATCAGATATGGGTTGAGGAGAGCTGATCAGTCCTATGGAGTATAGTGATTTATCCTAGACGGCCAGCCAGGATAGATCCCGCCTACGGGTCGCACAACCCTATTATGAGGGGTTATATCATGATACACAGTTATCCAAAGGAAAGTTTACAGTAATTACTATATTTATACATATTTATAGAAACATAATATATATATATATATATATATATATATATTAGAAGTATTTGAGTAGAAACCTAATGTATAGATATGTTAAGCAATAGGGAAAAGGTGATGGTTGATATTACTGGTATTGTATTTAAAGATTTAGTGATACATGATTATATAGTAATAGATTTTCATAGTATTGTAACTCATTTGCCACATACTAGTAATATCATATTTTGTCTTATTGAGCGTTGGCTCATTCCATTACTTTAACATTTTTTAGGTGATCCAGGTAGGCGAGCAGATCAGGCTCGCAGATAGAGGGCCCTCAGTATTGCTCTAACAGTAGAGTGAGTATTTTGGGAGTATTTTTGTATAGCCCTAGCCCAATTTGGGGTGTTTTTGGGAACAATCATAAATGTATATTTTGGGAAGCATGTTAGCTCTCTAGTATTGTATAAAATTATATATGGATATGTTTATTTGATTTTCGCTTCTCGCTGTTAGGTTGATGGTTGGGTTTAATTCAGTTTGGTATCAGAGTATTATAAATGTTATAGTATAATTATAATAGGATATATATAGATTTATATATAAATAGACAGAACTACGAAAAGGAAATAGCAGGTGTACAATTTGGATATAGCCTAAGGTTGTAGGTCCTGTACAACTTAGAGTGCGAGAAGCAATACCAGAGATAGGAAAAGGGTTTGAATTTGTTCTGTTCTAGGGGCAGGGATTTTATCACTTTGCCCGAGTCCTTCACCCAACCACCTGACCTTCTCCTGCAGATCCGCTTCTTTTCTCATCCCTTAATCCCACTGCACGGTTTTCCCCTCTCCTATTTCTCTGCTACGTTTTTTTCTCCAACGTCCTTCCCCCCTACTCACCACTTCTCTCCTCACAGACTATGAGATATGCTGTGGAACCTCCCCTCGTACCCCTGCCCTACGCTCCTCTCGTAGGTTATAAGTGTGACCGTACCCCTAGCTTTTCTCCTCTATTGGTCCTCCTCCCACCTATACCTTATCCAGTTTCCCTAAACCTCAGCACCATGTTCCTTATTCGCCTACCGTCAACCCGCTTCTACTCCTGACCCCTCTCCCTCCCGTCCCTGTTCCCTCTCTTTTCCCCCTCCATCTTTCTTCCCCCTCACCATTACCCCAGACCATTTGCGACCCACCTGCTTCGCTTGTCGCGTTCTGGTCTCTGCCCCGTCCCCCCAACATTACTTAATCTACCCTCGCAGCCCACCCCTCTCCCCGCCCCCCTGGATGACCTCCCTTCAACTCCTCCCTCGTCGGGCATGTGGGCGTTACTCCTTCTCCACCACCCTCTTGCCTCGTCCTATTTATAGAAAGGATCCAGCCAGGCAGAACCCCCTACCCACATACCTCCGTGTCCCTTCCCTTCTAAATCCCAAACGCAGGCCCAAAGGACCCCCACTCATTTACGACTTATGCATCATTCCCCCGCTGTACACCCGATTTATATCCACCCCGCTCTCCCTCTCCCTTACTATGATTGATTTTGAGCTCCATCCCCTCCCCTTTCCCCCAGCTGCCGCACCCTTTCACTCGTTCAACATCCCGCAATCTTACCCTATTTTTTCCCGCCCCACTTTCTGTTCAGTCATTTCCCTCCTTGTTTCGAATTTACACCAGCCCTGTATCCCTCAACTCAAACCGCTTCTACTCATTCATCATGCCCGCGCCTCGATCCACCCACTCACCTCGCTGGCCATCACGATCACCTCATCGTTATAGTCCCCATTACCTCCCCTCCGTCTTCTCTCTTCAGTACGATTTATCAACTATCCACACCCGGCGAAATGCGAAAATATAAGAGCCCAGCCTTACAACCGTGCTCATTTCGTCTACCACTCTATAAATGCCTGGTGCGTGGAGTGGTTCTTGTTTTTCCTGTGGTGACCGATTCAGGAAATCATAATAAAATATTCGGGTGTGTGTCTAAGTGACAGAACTGGATATTGAGTTAAGGTCAGGAAAGGTAGTTAATTCTGAATTGGTATAGGATAGGTCCGTGTAGGAGATAAGGTGCTTAAGTGTGTTTCTTGTTTCAGGATGGACCTGGGAAGTAGTGGCACGAATGCTGGGGAGGATAGGCTAGGACCTTCCAGCATAGGTGGAGGAGATACAGACGTTGTACTGCATAGCGTCACTCAGCAGGTGATGGCTGAGATGGTCAGGAGCTCTGGTGAGCGTGGCTGTTCGATCGAGCAATTTACACGGATGAAGCCCCCATCCTTTGTTAGAGGAGATGACCCAATTGTAGCTGAAAGTTGAGTTCAGGATATCGAAGAGACACTGGCTGCGCTTCCTTGTACGGATGAGCAGAAGATAGTATTTGCAACATTTAAGTTGATAGGGGAGGCGAAGCGCTGGTGGAAATCAGCGCGACTGATAGAGGAGCAAAGTCCGGTTCTAGTACCAGTGACGTGGGATTGATTCAAGGAGCTGTTTTTCGAGTGGTATTTCCCTGCTTTCGTTCAGAGTGCGAAAGTAGCAGAGTTTATGCATCTGGTATAGTGGCGGATGACCGTATCCCAGTACACGGCTCGGTTTATCGAGCTGTCACATTTTGCTCCGCATCTAACACCTGATAAAGAGAAAAAGACAAGGAAGTTTGAGGAGGGATTGAGGCAAAATTTGTTTGAGCAGGTGATTGGCTTCAGAGATCAGACATTTATGGAGGTTGTAGATAGAGCTGCAGTCATTGAGAGTGGTATACAGAGGGGTGTAGCAACTCAGAGTCAGAGGAAGAGGCTTGCGCCTTAGGGTTTTCAGGCTGGCTCCAGTAGGGGTCCATGGAGAGGAGGTCACGATATGGGAGATTAGAGGCAGATGGCAGGACCTTGTGGAAATCAGGGTATGCCAATGGTTCCGGTATGTCAGACGTGAGGGAGACATCATCTGGGGGCGTTTCGGGTAAGGAGAGATGTATGCTATCGCTGTGGGAGACCCGGCTACATGGCACGTGCATGCCCAAGTCTGCCAGACTAGGTCTCAGCTCCCAGGCCCTATCGGGGAGGATATCAGGTGCCTCATGGAGAATAGTAGAGGAATGTGGCCCTGACATTGGGACTTTCTAGGCCCCACTCCAAAGCGAGAGTGGGATTTGGAAAATGTGGTAATTTGACTATATTTAAGGGTATATTTATTTATTTAGAATTTAAGGGTTTAGGAAATATTAAAATAATATTTTATTTAGGGTAAATTGAATGGAATTAGAATTTTTAATTTTAGGGTTCAGGTGAGCGCCGCAAGCATCTTTTTGGGGTCCCTGTTGGTATAGTTCAAGAAACTAGGTAAGGGGAAAAATATATATTAAACCAAAATTTCTATGAATTTAATGAAAAATGAATTATGTTATAAGTACGTGTATATATTTCGGCATGTGTTTAAAATGCCAACCATTTAAATTATGTGTTTTTGAGTTTAGGGTTGTTTATTAGATATGTATATGCGAAAATGAACTGATGAAAGTGGAAAAATATTTTCAAGGTAATTATGTAAGGAATGAAAGGTATTTTTGGTATATAAACGTTAAATGTTGGTTGACTTATTTTACAAGCAATGTACGACTTTTATTGCTAAATTGTGTGGCATGAGATTCTGAGCAAATATATGTTAAATGTATGAGATGCAGGTAAGTAAGTAATGTATTGTGAATAAAACACGATATGGATTATATTGCTTGTGTGTGTTAATGCAACCATGTAAACAGCTAAAAAATGCTGGGTAAAACAGCTGAAAGATGCTGGGTAAATGTGTAGCAGCTGAAAAATATTGGGTAAAACAACTGAAAAAATGTGGGGGTAAATGATACAACTGAAAAATGCGGTAAAACCAAACTGAAAGATGCTGGTAAAACAGCTCAAAGAGTTGGGTGATGAAAAAAAATGAATGGAACAAAGGGAAATCAATGATGGAAGGATGAAAGTGAAATGTGAACAAGATAAAAGGAAAAATAGTCACTTAAAGTGAAAGAAGTGAAAGTTAAAGTTATGAAACATGAACATAGGTGAATGGTTTAACAATGGCAGAAGAAGAATGTATATGGTATTAGCAGTATTTATGCTAGTAGACATGTTGGCGTTGGCGAGGCAAAACACTTCACCCGAGAGCTTGCTGAGAAAGGCGAGTGCCCTGTTATATCAAGGGTAGCAGGTAGCACATAACGTGTAGGGAGGATGGAAAATACTGTATGGATAGGTAGATTTTACTATTCTGGGAGCCGTCCTAGTGACTCGCCGGTAAAACTATTTGTATGAAACTGTGTGAGTTATGAGAATCAATTTGACTGAGGGCTTACTGATAAAGGTAAGTGCCCTGGTATGCTTGAACTGTGACCTTGGGGTTGCCTAGGTATCAGACGCAGAGGGGTGCTACTTGTATGTGAGGGTAACAAACCCCTATCCTCGGGTAATATCGTGGGTTAAATCTTTTGCATGGGTTTGATTAGGATAAGAGAAGGATTTCAGAAATTGTGTTAATGACTTC